>NC_133778.1:76894883-76998817 GCF_003597395.2 Chelonoidis abingdonii
CTTAGGACTGCCCTCCTGAACCCATATCCCTTCTTCCAACCCCCAGCCCTCTTACCGTGCCACTCTAGAGCGTGTGTCTGGCGTCCGCACAGCCACCGAGGCTGTGCTGTCACATGTATGCCATGTTCCCACAGAGACAAGCCCCACTTTCCGGATCTGCCTTCCCATATTTAGAACAATCTCAATACTTCAGATGTGCTCAAGCTTAGTTTGGGCAGCGCTTTACTTCATTTTCCAACATCAAATATACTGATCCACTACTAACTGGCTGTAGAAAAAGTAGGATAAAATTGAGCAAGAAATGCTTCCCAGTGGTTATTAGGCTGGAATTGCAATTTTCAAAACATTTACGTATTCTGTGTGTTGTTAAATAGCAAGACAGTGATATTGATTGGCAAATCCCCATAGAAAAGAAGAGTGGGAACCAAAAGAATAATTAAAGGACCTCAATTTTCCTCATTTCGAATTATTGTGTTACAGATGTGGTCTCCTCAACTCAAAAAAGATATTCTAGCACTAGAAAAGTTCAGAAAAGGGCCACTTAAAAATGATTAGGGGGTTGAAGAGGGTCCCATATGAAGGGAATAGATTAAAGAGACTAGACCTCTCAGCTTGAAAAGAGGAGACTAAGGGGGGAATGGGATAGAGGATATAAAATCAATGCGTGAATGTGAGGAAAGTGGATAAGAAAAGTTATTTACTTATTCCCAATAATACGGAACTAGGGGTCACCAAATGAATTAATGGTAAGCAGTGTTTTAACAAATAAAGAAGATTCTTGCTTCCCACAGCCGCACAGGTCAACTTGTGGGAACTCCTACCTGAGGAGGTTGTGGAAAGTGGAATAACTTGTTGTAAAAGGGAACTGGGATAATTCATGTGGCTAAGTCCTAAAGATGCTTATTAGCCAGGCAAGGGTAAGAATGGTGTCACTAGCCTCTTGCTCATCAGAGGATGGAGACAGCTGCAGGAAAGAGATCACTTGATTCATTGCCTGTTTAGCTTTACTCACCTCTGGGCGGCACCTGCATTTTTGGCCACTTTCAGTAGAACCGATACTGGGCTAGTGGACCTTTGGTCTGACGCGGGTACAAGCTGTTCTTAATGTTTCTTATGTGAACAGTTCTTTAATATGCCATCACATATCCTTCCAGATCACACATGCTGAAAAATGTTCCATTTTTACTGTATTTCCTATACTATTATGGAACAAATCCTGTCTTGTGTTCTGTGCATATCTAAAATCCTGTGTTTAAACCGCTTTGTCGCCTTGGGACGTGAATACCAGTAGACCCCAGGCTGTTGACGAAGGAAGGTGCAAGCGATGGTTGGGACTGGGAGAGCCAGGGCTAGCGCAGCAGAGGTGTGGGGGCAATGGTTGGGGGAAGGAGGGAGCCAGAGCTTGCGGGAGGCAGGGCGGTAGTGTTTGGGTGGGGATGAGATACCTCAAGTGGCAGGGACAGATCGCAGTATGTGCGGCAGGAGCCAGGCTGGGACGCATGGGGCAGCAACATTTTTTTTTGCTATGGTGGTGCGCAAAGAAATTTAGACCCAGCCTGTTTACAAAATTCCAGAATGTTAGTTCTGAGAGAATGTAAACTTTCCATTGCTCCGTTTCTAATTGTAATGGTCCCTTAACCTTGCAGCTATACGCAATTTCAAATGATGAAAGCCCAAACTGGATGTGGTACATGCCCGGTAGGCAAAGAGCATTGCTCCAACACTAGGTCCAATCATTTGGAGTCGCTCATTTATGAAATACGTATAATGTCCCCCAATAGCTTCCATTCAATCTTCATCACTCGCATTTGTTGATTGGTGTATAGGGATAGTAAGTGTTCTGATGACACCACAAAGACAAGGGCGTATGAACCAGGTGGAAAGTACCAAAAAGAACCTAAGACTCAAATTGCCCCCATATCAGGAAGATTGTGGAAAAAACTGCAAAAGTACAAGAGACCTTTAGCCTTTTAATTCCTAATATTGGTCCGTTACCAGTATGTGGACTTAATTCTAATACGGCATCATTACTATTAACTATGTGTAATTTGTTTTGACGGTTTTAAGCTTTAAAGCTCTTGTATCTTGTGCTCTAGCGAGCAGTTCCATAGCCTGCTGCCCCAGTGCGTGGTGTGTTATCAATATAACGGGCCTCAGATGAGTTTCCCTAACTAAAAAATGATAGGCATGGGTGAATTTTTCCACGGGCCATGAAGATTATAATTAGAGAATATCTGAGATTGCCTACCTCCAAGAGGTTTCATATGCACGTCTTTGACTGTAGTGTTAAAGAACAGATTTCTGTTCTTAGCGAGACACAGCGTAAATCTGGATCACTGCACTGAAATTACTAGAGAGGTCTGGACTTTACAATGATTGTAAGTGAAGGCAGAAACATGGCCATATTTATTCTCAGCAAATTCCGGCAGTACTGCTAAGCAGCCCCAACTTCAGCAGACAACAACACCCACACACATAGAGACACGAACTGGAGGAGTCAGCATTCTTTAATTTCCTCGTTACATCTAGCTAAGTCATCATTTTCTGAGGTGGCCTTTAGCAGTGTGTTATCTAAACATCTATGGAATCTAATTTGTGCGAGAAAAGTAAAGTTAGATCTATACAGAGGGAGAAACAAGATACTGGAGTCTAGAGGTCTGAGAAAATCATACTATGTTACACGACATCTCTCTCCATATGTGACCAGTCTCGTTTCCTCCTCTGGCTTAATCATGATTAAGCAACCAAATAATTGGTAACATAGAATGTCCATGTAATTCCGAGGCTGAATACTGCTATGGACAATAGTGGAGGACCAAACCCCAACAGAAGTAGTTAATGACACAACCATGCTACATACATGCAAATTACAGATGGTTATTCTCTACAGAACTCCACTGGCAAGGACAGCTAATAGAATCACCACCCATTGGGAGATATTACGTGCCATAAGCCTTAAAGGTCTTGGGGTAAATGTTTCGAGGTCTTCATCCTGAGAATGTGTGTTTACAGCAGACATCATTCCTGCTTTCGCATGTTCAGAGTAAGGCACAAAAAGTAGATGTAGATCTAACTTCCGCCTGGAGTACAACTAATTTATCATAGGTATCATGTAGGAATTATCAGGGTTGGAAGGGACACTCAGGGGTCATCTAGATCAACCCCGCTTGCTCAAAGCAGGACAATTTCCAGAATAAATCTATCCCAGCAGGCTTTGTTCAAGCGCTGCCTTAAAAAAAACTCTAAAAGGGAGATTCCCACCACCTCCTGGGAACCCATTCCAGTCTTCACCATCTCCTTAATGAAAAGTTTTGCCTAATATCCAACTATGCAAGTTTAAGCAGTTGATAATGCTAGGCCTGGTTTCTTGTAAATGTTTTTAGAGTACTTAAATTGATGAGTCAAATATTCATGGAATTTTCAGAATTCAAGCCAAAGTGACATCACAATCTATTGACCTTCTAACTGCGTGGCATTGAGACACCATTCTTATCACTGGACCCCTCCCCAGTAAACGCATGCGTAATGTAGTGATCCCGGTTACACCCTGTGAAGCACATGCCAAGTAAGACCCATGAAACTTGATAATCAAGGACAGGGAGTGGAGGGGGTTGGATGGGTGGAGGTTCGGAGAGGCAGTCAGGGCAGGGAGAAGCGGGGGTTAGATAGGTCAGAGGTTCGGGGGGGGCAGTCAGGGGACAGGCAGCGGTTGGATGGGCATGGGAGTTCCAGGGGTTTGTCGGGGACAGGTAGAGGGTGGGGTCCTGGGATGAAGTTGGGGAGGTCTCAGGAGGGGACAGAGGGTGATCAGGGAGCGGGTGGTTGGATGGTTGGGGTTTCTGTGGGGGAAGTTGGAGGGAGTGGATGGTGTCAGAGTGGGGCTACCTTCCTCCCCATGGAGTTTCCTATTTTTTGAATGTTAAAATATGTATCCTACCCTTCACAGTGCAGCTCTCCATTCACAGCAGACTGGAGCATGAGGTCTCAGCTACCTCACTTCCTCCCTTTCCTTTCCTGTCAGTAATGGCCAAAGAAATGCTGGGGAACTCCTTCCCCACTGTCGGAGTAGCCGGCAAGAAGGAACTGAAGGGCGGCTGGGTCGGCAGGGGTATATATCCGGCACCATGGCGGCGCCACTCCAGGGGGTGCCCTGCCAACCCACCGAGTGTTGCTAGGGTAAAAGTCTTCCGACGAACGTGCACGCAGCGCGCACACACCTAACTGGAATGGATATGAGCAACACATCTCGAAGAACAACAGTTACAAAGGTGAGTAACCGTCTTTTCTCTGAGTTTTCCTAGGGTTGTTCCTGAGGTGGTGCAGCTGTGTGCTACCCCTCACACAGGTCTAGACATTATGTCTTAATCTAGCCATAATTCACAACGTTCAGAGACAAGGAAAAGGTGTCCCCATCATTCACGTGAATGAGCCATGTTTTACTGCAGGAGCATGTATGTATGAGGAGAGAAAGTGCAGAATTGTGTGATACAGAATGTCTTTGTGCACTACTGTTAGGCCAGTGCCCTGGAGCAGAGCTTTTCTCCACATTGCATGTGGCCAGACTTGGTCAATATCTGATGATAGAGAGGCACAATTTTAATTCACTTTGGGGGGAGCCAGCGGCATGCATAAACCTGAGGGCAGAAATTCCCTGTGTGTGCACACGTGTGCATGTGTTTCGATACGCACTCCCCTCCTTTTGTAGCCCAATGTAAAAAAAATGTTGAGGCCTCGGAAATTAAATTCTAAAGCTGTGAAATAGACCCATTATACACTTCCCCCCTGTTCTCCTGCTGCTGTAGCTTTGGCTAAGAAGCAGTGAGTAGTTTGCTCGGTGCTATAGGCTGAGGGTACTGCTCTGTTCACTGACACATTGCGAGTTCTGGAGGGTGCTTTTTGGCTGGCCAGCTGGCTGTTAACACCCCGAGAGGAAATGCATAATTTATAATTACTAATAGAACTTGGAGATATAGTCCCACTTATCTCCAGCTCAGAAGGCCTTTGGGCACAGAATATGCTTTGGGTACTTTGCCTCTTATGTATGGAATAAATGGCAAAAGGCACTTACATTGGATAATATGTTTTTCTGTGATTTTAAAAGAAAGATAATTTGTTATTCGAAATAGCAGCAGCTTTGGTAATTGGTGTTTGAACAACTCAAGTGTTTCATGCTGAACGTCTCAGGCTGTAAAGTGCATGGCGGGGGCAAATTTCACAGCGATGAGCCATTATGCATCAGCTGGGCTGCTGTGGAAGTGGTGTGACTCTCCAGAGCCAAGCGTCGAAGTGGCGGTGCTCTCTGGCTCGCTCGCTTTGGTTCCCATCTGCACTGTTTATCTATTTTATTTATTTGTAGGCATTTCTACTGCACCCGTTGGCCCGCAAACATCTAGAATAATGCTGGTCATTTACAGAGCACTGTGATCCATGCAGCAGTTTGAATGTGGAGCTGATAGTCAGCGGTGGGCGGTAGTTAAGGATCGTTAGCTCCACTTTATACAGATGGAGAAACTCAGGCAGTTTGTGCTTGTGCTTGGAAACACAGCACTCATTGGCAGAGATTCTCAAAGGTGCCACTCGCTACCATAACAGGTGCAGTCTAAAAACCTAGATTACTTAGATTGTCAGCTCTCTGGGGGCAGGGGCTATCTATTTGGTGTCTGTTTGTACTGCACCTTGCACAGGGGTGTTGGTCTGTGGCTAGGGCTCCTAGGCAGTACAGGAATAACTAAATGGACAACGTGAAGCTTCATAGGGCTTGTTGGTTCATTGGTAGGAGACAGAGAAGAGCAACAAGAATGGTTAAAGGTCTAGAGAACATGATGTATGAAGGAAGCTGAAAGAATTGAGTTTGTTTAATTTGGAAAAGAGAAGACTGAGAGGGGACATGATAGCAGTTTTCAGGTATCTAAAAGGGTGTCATCAGGAGGAGGGAGAAAACTTGTTCACCTTAGCCTCTAATGATAGAACAAGAAGCAATGGGCTTAAACTGCAGCAAGGGAGATTTAGGTTGGACATTAGGAAAAAGTTCCTAACTGTCAGGGTGGTTAAACACTGGAATAAATTGCCTGGAGAGGTTGTGGAATCTCCATCTCTGGAGATATTTAAGAGTAGGTTAGATAAATGTCTATCAGGGATGGTCTAGACAGTATTTGGTCCTGCCCGTGAGGGCAGGGGACTGGACTCGATGACCTCTCGAGGTCCCTTCCAGTCCTAGAATCTATGAATCTATGAATGGCTTTGAAGTATGGTATGCGGGGACCACCTTGACTTTCCCCTTCCTGCTTAGCTGGCTTTCCTGCTGTGCTCTTCTGGCTCACTGGCATAAGCGTTACAGCAGCTGATCACCTCTTAACTCTGCCCAGAGAATCCTGGGCCTCCACACTGCTGCGCTGCCTCATCTCGCTCCTCGCCTGGCAGTCTCCTTCTGTTCCAGTCTTAGCTCCAGCATCCTCTTGTCTTCTGGACGTGACTCCCCGCTCCTGCCCTCTGTTCCAGCTGGAGGATTCTTCCAAGCCAAAATGACCCGTTGCAGTGAATGGCAAAGTGGTTTTGCACTTGGCGAATGACCCAAGAGGGCCTCGAATGAGACTTCTCCAGCCCTTTTAACCTGTGACTTGATCAGTATTTCCAGCCTGATCTCTAGAGGTGAACTGCTGCTGTGCCAAGCCACCTAGCAACCCTCTGTCTTTAGCAGGATGCCTCGCTCTCCAATTGAGTATTGCATATCTGTCACGTCAATTTGTCCTCCCTTGTGCTAGTACCTCTCGGTTATGCCATTCCCTCTTGTTCCTCCTGTACAACTAACCTCTGATCTCCTAACCTCTGATCTCCTATGCCATTCCCTCTTGTTCCTCCTGTACAACTAACCTCTGATCTCCTAACCTCTGATCTCCTATGCCATTCCCTCTTGTTCCTCCTGTACAACTAACCTCTGATCTCCACTGACCTCTAATCACCGCGTCCTGAATTTTCTTGTGAGCACTAGCTCCTGAATGTCAGCCTGGCCTACAGGATGATGCAAGTGTGACGTGCATTGCGTTGCTGTTATTTAATACTTGACTGTTTTGGTGTTGTACTTGTGCATTTAATTGAATCGGAAACCTCAATAAATAAAGGCCTGAGGATTCTATTTGCCTGGTCTGTTCTGTCTGTTTCTCTTCTCTGTCGTATTTATTACACTGTTTATTTTACTCTCTGGCTTAGTTTTTCCTTTATCAGGAATCTTCAAAAAAAGATTTCAGAAGTATCTGTACATAATTATTAATAATAGAGTCTCCTAAGAGTTCATCATGCTTTACCAGCACAGATGTCACCAATTCTCTGTCATTAGTGCTCACTTTTCATCCGAAGATTTCCATGCACTCTACAAAGGAGAATAAGTGTCATGTCCCCTATTTTTCAGCTCAATAAACTCAGGCCCAGAGAGGCTAAGGCCTAGAGGTATTTAAGTCTTTCTGCGCTCAATGTTGCAATGCCTAATTAATTTTGGAGCCTAAATCTCACATTCAAAAGTAATTTAGGTACTTAGGTGCCTAAATCCCATCAACAGCAAATGGGATTTTGGCTCCTAAGTTGCTTTTGAAAACTATATTTAGGGTCCTAAATTAGGTCCAGATTTGTAAAGGTATTTAGGAGTTACTGCGCTCAGCATTTCAATGCCTAAGTGAGTTGTCTAATATCATGCAACAAGCCTGACTAGGGGAGCATGGGATTCAGGACATCTGGGTTCTATTTGCAGTTCTGACACTAATGAGTACGCTGGCTACCTCTCCAAAAACACAGTCCCTACACCACTTACTAGGGGAGAGTCTACGCTGGAATCACTCCAGGGCATAGTTGCACCAGCACTGAGGTTGGTGTAACTTATGTCGCTTGGGGGTGGTGGTGTCTTTTACACCCCTGAGTGACCGAAGTAAGCGCTAGCATGTACAAGCCCTCCGACAAATCCAAAGCATCAGATGATTGCTTAGAAGGGGGGAGAGATCAATGGGGAGAGGCTGTGCAAAAGGAGTGGGTTTTGAGGCAAGGACTGAGGGAAATTAGGGTGGGGGCTTGGCCCCCGGGAAGTGGGAGGCTGGTCCAAGCATGGAGTGCTCCAAGATGGGAGAGTGAGGTGTCACGTCACTGTATGTGCTCGTCCGTTCTCTCTGCACTTCACAAAGCAGGAGTATTACAGGGCATTGGAAAACGCATCTGGACCATTCCCCATTGGGGGCCACCGGGATGCTCTAACAGGGCTGTGGAAGCGTTTGAGTTTAAAATTGGTTAAACTGTATAACTGTGGAGGGCAGGGCATCATGCCCCCTAGAGCTGCACATGGAGCTTGTCTGCATGTGCCCCTCACCCCTCCCATGGGCGTGGGTCCCATCCCCCTCCATCCCTGGCTCTGCATGAGGGTGGAGAGATAGGCCAAGTAAATCATCAGTCCAGCACTTAGTGGGAACTCTGAAGAAACCTGACGACCTCACAATTTCTTTTCCCCCACAGGTATTTCCAGGTGTAGGGGTGGATGATCTAGGCCCAGGCTTTAGCTTTGCTTTGGGGGGGAGCTAGCTTACTCGCTGTGCCTCACACGGCCCTTCTGAATCTCTCACTGGTTTTGAGAGTGCGCCCAGTTCTCAGAGAACAGGGGTCCTCCTAGGATACCCGAAACAAATAAACGCCCTGTGAACCTTGCCATCTAGTGTGAAAGCAGGACAGAATAGATGGTCTAGTGAATAAGGCATCTCATGGGAACTCAGGAGACCTGGATTTGATTCTGGACTTCTGCCACTGACTCTGTGCATGGTCTTGGTCAAGCCACTTAATCTACGCTGTCTCAATCTCCTATCTGTATAATGGGAATAGTAATACTTCCCTGCCTCCTCGGGATACAGTAAGGTGCTCAGGTATCACAGTGATGAGGGTCATATGAGTATATAAACAGATAGAAAGTTGGCTTCTGATCAGGGTTTGGAGCATGTATTTCCCCACAGGTGCTTTAGATTCATTGCCAGTGCTCCCTCTGCCTCAGCACCAGGGCCAGCACTTCCATTTAGGTGGCCTAGGCAATCGCCTAGGGCGCCAGGATTATTGGGGGGGTGGCATTTTGCCGGGGTGGGGGGCGGCAGGTGGCTCCGGTGGACCTGCCACAGGCATTCCTGCGGACGGTCTGCTGCTCCCGCGGCTCCAGTGGACCTCCCGCAGGCACGCCTGTGGCAGCTCCACTGGAGCCACGGACCAGTGGACCCTCCTCAGGAATGCCTGCGGCAGCTCCACTGGAGCCATGGACCAGTGGACCCTCCACAGGAATGCCTGTGGCAGGTCCACGGGAGCCGAGGAACCAGCCCGCGGGGCGGCGAAATGGCCGCTAAAAACACTAGCGCCGGTCCTGCTCAGCACAGCTGCTGCTTGGATCTGAACTCTGCTCCTCGAGCTAACTTGAGTCAGCTAGCTTTGCGCTTTCTGCCAAGCAGTCTATCCAATAAAGCTGTGATATCATAGTTCAAATAAGATCAAGCCCAGATGATCTTTTAATGAAGTGGTCTTTGTGCCTGATGCTATTAACAGCACACTGAGACAAATACACTTGAGCTGTGAAGAGCCCCTGCAGCTACAATTAGATGAATGAGGAGGTTCATACTGATCTGCAGAAGGAAAGGAAAAAGTGACCCATCTAATATTTCCAAAAGCCAAAGCTAATAAAGTTTGCAGTCAAGCAAACCCAGATCCTGTTCCTAATGCGACATGACCAGCCAGCTCACTTTGCTTTCTCTGGCTTCCACCCGCTTCTCCACAAAATGAATGTCCTGATGCTAAATTCCTTGAGGCCAGACTCCAGCTGTCAATTAAGCCTTGTCTACACTTAACATTTAGGTCAACACAGGGATCGGGGGTGTGCCGACGTAACTCCCAGTGTAGATGCAGGTGGGGCAGCAGAAAAATGCTTTTGTGGACCTAGCTACCATCACTCGGGGAGGCGGTGTTCCTACAGTGACGGAAAAACCCCTTCAATTGCTGTAGGCTGTGTCTGCATTATGGGGTTACTGTGGCATAGTTACACCATAGCACGTGTTGTGTAGACCTAGCCTTAAACTGGGATTGAAGGGAAGGTGATCAGTGATGAGACAATGCAGATTCAGAGTGAATCCAGATATACACTGGTGTAACAGATCACAATCTGGCCCTGTATATTCAAAATGTACATATACTGAGGCTAAAGTTCCTCAGTCATGTCACCAAATTCAGTAGTTCTGTAATCTCATCTGATTGAATCCAATCTAATCCCAGCATTTATACCCATTGATCATCCTTGTACTGTCTGAGCACCCTGGCCTGGCCACATGGTGACAAAACTTAGCACTTATGATGTGCATTTTAAAAGTCCCCAAGTCTTGCCATTTATCCATGTTGAATATTGCAACCAACTGTAAGAGAGGCAGAAACTGCAGCAGGGAAAAAGCTGGGTTTTCTAAGCACGTATGCTTCCATATCGCACCTTTAATCTTCACAGCACTTTGCACACAACCCATGGATACTAATAACACACTGTAACATCTTTCATCCAGCAATCTCACAGAGCTTCACGAAGGTGGGCAAGTATTATCTTCCCTTTGCAGAAAAGGAAACTGAGAAACTAAGTGACCTGCCCGAGTCTCACAACAAACTAGTTGTGTCATCAGGAATGGAACCCAGGATTCCTGGTTTTCAAGTCCCTTGCTCCAGAGCCTTAAAAAGGAATTTTTGCGCCTGAGGCAAGGGCCGGCTCTAGGCAAGGATCTGGGTTTGCTTGACAGCAATTCGGTGGCATGCCCCTGAGTCCGTCTCAGAGAGAAGGACCCGCCGCTGAATTGCTGCTGAAGAATGAATGAAATGGCAGCGGCAATTTGGCTGCAGGTCCTTCCCTCCAAGAGGGACTCAGGGACCCACCACCGAATTGCTGCCGAAGAAGCGGCGGTGGTAGAGCTGTCGCCGAAGCCCCGCCGATCGCAGTAGAGCTCCATCCCTTCACTTTGCGCACCCGAGGCAAGTTCCTCACTCGCCTTGCCCTTGTTCAAGCACTGCCTCGCTCTAACAACTAGATCATTGCCCCCTTAAGAGTTCTCTGAAATAGGAAATATTTTTACAAAGGGAAAACAGAGGCCGAGAGATTGAATGACACAACCAAAGCAAGGATCAGAACAAAGAAGTTCCTGGCTCCCAGTGCTATATTTGAGCCACTAAGTTGCCCGTGCCTCTCAGTTTACAGATTCAGATCACTCAGGGTTGTGCTGCTATTCAAATCCTCAACGAAATTCCTGCCGTATTCATCCAGATTTTCTCCCTTTGTTTTGGATGCTTTACACTGCTGAGAGTCAAGGAGGGTGAGGTTATAGCTTTCATTGGACCAACTTCTGTTGGTGGGAGAGACAGGCTTTCGAGCCACACAGAGCTGCTCTTCAGGTCTGGGACCTGTCTGTCTCTCCAGCCTCCTGGGACCAACATAGCTACAACTACTGTTACATTGCTATTTATTTATTTGGCGTACGCCATCCGGTCAAGCCAAGTCGCAGCGTTCTTATCAACGGTGTTCAAGGCACAAAGACCTCCGGGGAGCCGGGTCCTTTTGCAGTCCTCAACAATGTGTGTCATGGTTTGTGGCTACCTCACTGACTTCGTGGACTGTCTCTTCAATGCCACTAAAATTCCACTGCAGAACAGATTCCAGAGCTGGTACGAAACCAGTTCAGAAGGCTCCATTGCCTTCGCGGTCAGTCAAACTCAGGTTGATGTTGAGTAGGGTCTGAGACAAGATAATTATTTGTCACTTTCTCTACCGATCATGAAGCTTGCCATTTATAATTTGCACTTACATAGCTGAGGCAGTGCCAACTGATGCAATCTGGCCTTAAGAGTAGTGTGACGAATAAAACTGGAGGAACAGTTCTTTAGATGCTCACCATGTACCACTGGCCTGTCAATATGCTTAGTGAAGAGCTTTTCCCTACAACTCTGTCTGCCTGCCACATGGCTCATTGCTAATGAGATGCAAACTAACCGTCTGTGAATTCCCCCAGCATAGGGGAGCACTCAGCTGGTTTAAAGGGATGTGATCAGTTTCTACACTTGAAAAATTGGAAAGCATGCAGAGAAGAGGCACAGAAGTGATTCAAGGACTGAAGAAAATGCCTTACAGTGAAAGACATAAGAAGCTCAATCAGTTTAGCTTATCAAAAAGGTAACAGAGAAGACCCCTTGATTATGGTATATAATGGGAGAAAATACTGGGCTCTTTGATCTGACAGAGAAAGGCACAACAAGAACGATTGGCTGGAAGTTAAAGCAGGACAAATTTGAATTTAGAAATAAGGCACGAATATTGAACAGTGAGGGTGATTATTCACTGGAACAAACCAGAAAGGGAAGTGGCAGATTCTCTGTCTCTTGAAGTCTTCAGATCGAGACTGGATACCTTTCTGGCAGTTGTGCTTTAGCCAAACACAGGTTACTGGGCTCAATTCATGAGAAACAGGGTTAATGTCTATGGTCTCTGATATACAAGAGGTTGAACTAGATGATCTACAGGTGCCTTCTGGCCTTAATAGCTATGAATCTATAATACATGAACTTGCCTTCTGCTGCCCTCCCCAACCCCCCCAAACACTACACACATGCCCTGGAGCCAGGGCAGAATGTTCCCACACTCTGCTAGTTCTCAACTAGTGTATGCTCCCTTAGGGACCATAAACCTACTCGTGTATGGTAGAGAAGCCTAGGAGCTGCTCTAATTGACTCTGATTGTCATGAGACTCCAAGAAGTGTAACTTGCTCTCTGATGCTTACCCGGGGCGTATCTCAGTATGAGACAGGATCTGAGCCAGTATTTTGTACATTTCCCCAATTGTTTATTAATTATTATTATTATTAATATTAATAGTTACTGTTAGAAATTAAAAGAAAAGAAAGACAAAGGCATCTTTGTTGTTGGAGGTGGGTTTGTGTTTAGGTTTTTTTGCAAGTCTCTTAAAAAACTGATTTCTGCATTAGCACAGGCCCCACATGGCCTATCTCACTCTGTTTCTCTCAGGGAAATGCAATAATTAACAACCAAGAGGTGAAAACACTTTCCTTTCCATTCTCCTCCATTCAGGGGATTTCAATCTCTTATTGCGCTCAGCTGACTTGTGAGACCAGAACCTCCACACGATTGTGCTGACTCTCACTGGTTCCTGCGACCCTGATTCAAAAGGGAACAAATCTATTTCCTTTCAGATAGATCTGTGCTCTAAAACCTTTTGATCTAAAACATGATGCAAAGCTATCAAAGGTGTTTAATTGCTCATTTCCCCTTAATTCCATGAGAAGTTTGTAAGAGCGCTCTAGTCTCAAGAGACTTTTTCATACAAACATATTTGTTCCCATATACCCAGCATAGTCCACTGCATCCCAAGTGACTGCTCATGATTAGGCGATGCTTGAAGATCGCTTCTGATAGTGGATGTCTAGACATAGGAACCGTCATGCCCAGGGATTTCTTTGTACCTTGTTGGTCAGTAATAATGTCGATGCAGATTATGTATCTTGTACTGTAGCAATCTGCCATCAAATGCAATGGGAGGGTGAGTCCAGTAGTTAGAATAGAGGATTGGGAATCAGGACTCCTGGGTTCTAGTCCTAGATCTGGCATGGATGCCCTTGGGCAGGTTGCTCAGGCCAGTATTTTCACAAGTGATTGCTAGACTGGGGTGCCCTAGCTTTTGGATGTCCAACCTGATAGACCTTACACCTGATTTTCAGAGGCGTCGAGCACCTGCATCTTCCACTGGGATCAATGGGAGTTGTGGGAGCACAGCCTCTTTGAAAATCCGACAAGGGAGTCTCAAGCTGGGCAAACTGGAAAATGTTGGAGTCTTTATGCCTCTTTCCCCCCATCCCTGAAATGGGGATTGTCATGGTATAATTCCCCACTCTGAACCTTAGCGTCCAAAAGATGGGGTACCAGCATGAATTCCTTTAAGCTCAATTACCAGCTTAGTACTTGTAGCGCTGCCACCAACCAGGAATTCCAGTCCTGGTACACTCTGGTCCCCAAACCTTGCCGGGGAACCCAAGACCCAATCCTCTGGATCTTAACACAAGGAAAGTAAACCTTTCCCACCGTTGCCTTCCAGGCTTCCTCCTGGTTACCTGGAAGATTACTGTGATTCAAACTCCTTGAATCTAAAACAGAGAGGAAATTCACCTTCTCCTCCTCTCTTTCCCCTCCCAGAGTCTCCTGAAGAGAAATAATCCTAACACAGAGAGAAATTAACCTTTCTCTCCCCTTCCCTCCTTTCTCCCCACAAGTCCCTGGTGGATCCAGACCAGTCCCCTGGGTCTCACCAGAATAAAAAATCAATCACGGTCTTAAACAAGAAAAGCTTTAATTAAAGAGAGAAACAGTTAAAAATTTATCTTTGTAAATTTAAGATGGATTAGGTACAGGGTTTTTCAGCTATAGACACTGGGAATACCCTCCCAGCCTAAGTATACAAGTACAAATTAAAATCCTTTCAGCCAAATACAAATTTGAACTTCTTCCAGCCAAATACACAATTGAACTTCCTCCAGCCAAATGCACATTTGCAAATAAAGAAAACAAACATAAGCCTAACTCACCATCTACCTAGTACTCACTATTTTGAACTTATAAGAGCCTGTATCGGAGAGACTGGAGAGAAACCTGGTTGCACGTCTGGTCACTCTCAGAACCCAGAGTGAACAACAACCAAAAACTAACAGCACACACAGAAACTTCCCTCCCTCAAGATTTGAAAGTATCCTGTCCCCTGATTGGTTCTCCGGTCAGGTGACAGCCAGGCTCACTGAACTTGTTAACCCTTCACAGTCAAAAGAGATATAAAGTACTTCTGTTCTATTAACTTCTACTATCTGTTTATGATAGGGATAGTAACATATTTTCTGCATGTTCTTAAAGTGTTTTGAAGGCTAAGGGGGAAAATTGTTGTATAAGTGAGAAATGCTCTTTTTCAAGGGAGCACCTGAGAGAGCTGAGAGAGTCCTGATCCCACTTCTTAATCTATTTGGAGGGAAGGGTGCCTCAGAGTGACGTACTTTGTACTGTACATAAATACTTTATATGGTTTAAGCAGCATAATGGCTGCTCTTTTCATTACTGGTTAATGTTGAAATACAAATTTCTCCATGAACAGCACTGAGCATCCAAAACTGTATTTAACATGGGTAAGTCACCTTATATTAAGAGCATAACTGGTACCAAAAAGGCATGGAAAGCACCTAAGTATAACCTGCTGTGATGCAAAAAGAAGCATTGTGTTGGATCCAAGGTTCACTGGCCAGTGATTTCCCTTCTGTGGTGTGCTGTGCCATACCCTTCCCCTCCCACCTGTCCAGATTTAGGTTAGACAGGAGACCATTAGCTTGAGTGTCAGAGGGAAAATATCCTGTCCAGTAAAAACAAATTGAATCAGAGATGGGACTAAAACAGAATATCACATCCAGTCCTACCACCTAACTCTTTGGAAAGTTCAGATCTAGATGCTGAGCTTCACCACTTCGACTTATTTCTACAATGGATCAAATTGGAAGCCCCAATACAGGCACTCCCAAACTCTAGAAAGTTCAGGTAAGTTCAGGTTTAAATGCAGATTTTAACTCTGCACTTATACTTATTATCTATCTATCTATCTATCTATCCCCATACACCCTATCTATCTATCTATCTACACAGTATAGTAATGGGCATGTCACCAATGCCCAAGACAAACAATATGCGCTACATGTTTATTTCCATTTTGCTGGATTAATACCATTGTAATGTCGTTGAAGTCTCTGGAGATATTCTCAGTTTATGCTGTTGTAAGCATGAGTAGAGCTAGGCGCTATATTTCGGTGAACAGTAACTTTGCCCGAAAGTGCATTTATCAGGGAACTAAACATTTCGACAGTTTCAAAACAAAATGGCGTTTCGTTTCTAAATTTAGCTAATTAAAACAAGAGGGTGAAAAACATCTAAAAATGAACCAAAATGAAATGAGAAAATAATAACAAAATTGTTTTGGGTTGAATGAAACATTTTGCTCTACTCAGAACAATTTTTTTTTTTAGTTTTTTTGTTTCAGCTCCTGAACTGAAAAATCCAGTATTCTCTCAAGTATAGCTATGAGTAGAATCAGGCCCTGTATGCAAACCTCATACCCCCATTATGCGGGGGAAGCAAAGAGAAGGCTGTGCTATTTCAGAGTGTCTGCCAACCCAATGAAAACATGAGATCAGGGGAGATCTTTTTTTCCAAAGGAAGAATATTCCATTTCTCCTGACTGCTAAAGGCGCAAAAGAGCCTTGCGACACTGAGAATTGAGAATGCAATTATCAAATGTCTAACGTGCTAGTCTAATTATTGCCTCTGTTCCCACGGTGACAGTAACACTATGTGAACTGGGGTATCTGCTGGCTTAGGGGAAGGGGATTAGGAAGTAGCATGATTTCTACATTACACTTGCATTATGTCTCTGTAAGGAGAGGCATTGATAGAAATTGGCTGGTGATTTTCTGATTCAATGTGACATGTGTTTAGCAGTGTGTCAGGTTGCACTGGGTTCTTTTGCATCACCTGATCCACACAGTATAGTTAATGTTAAGGGCCTTTCTTGAACTGATGCCGATAGGCAGGAAATTCAAAGTTAAAGCTATGAAACTGTCTTGAGTTCACTCCGTGATGGATGTAGACATAAGCACTGCTAATGCATATGCATTTTATTTAAGTTGATTTCTTGGGGGTGGTGGTTTTAACAGTAAAAGTCCAAATGAGAGAGAGGCCTGAATCAAAACCTCAGATCCAAAGACACTTGATGGATGGGTCTCTGAGCCCAGATTTAGTTCAGCCTATTATAGAAATAGGGCTTAGAATCCTGGATCAGAACAGGTCTGAAAGTTGGGGAAATTACACCCATCCATGCTGGCAAAAGGCATCTCATGGCTGTAACATACTATCCATTGGCATGGAAAGGGCAAACAATGAATGTTCTGACAGTTGGGTTTGGTTTGGAGACTTCGCTGATCCTCAGCTGAAGTATCTCAGTCTCAGTGGTCTACGAGAACCAGCCATCTCCTGAGAACCACTGAAACTAGACCCATTCAGACTGGAAATTAGACTTAAATTTTTCACAGTGAGAATACTTCACCACGGGGACTATTTACCAAGGGTTGTGGTGGATTCTCCATCATTGACAATTTTTATATCAAGATCAGATTCCCCCCCTCCCAAAGATCTGCTCTAGGGGTTATTTTGGGGGAGATTTTCCAGCCTGTGTTACCTAGGAGGTCAGGTTAGACGATCACAGTGGTTCCTTCTGGTTTTGGAAATCTATACACTACCGTTGGGGTTTCCCAAACCTTTCTGCTTCTGCTCAAGCTGGAAATACAGTGAGAATAGCTTCTCTCATGATATTTTGGACTTTCTGGCTTTTGGTCCCAGACAGAAGCCAGAAATGGAGAGGTATTCAGCAAAATTTAATAATTATTTGAGGGAGGAGAGTTATACTGAAGTCAAACAGGTTTGGTTTGAGTTTGGGTTTAAACTTCTAGCTTCTCCTGTTTTAATTTGGACCAGTTTTCCCATCTGCATTAACTGCTATAAATCCTAGCTGCAGCTGAAAGGATAAATCATCATTTCTTCAATGAATTTTGCCTCTTGTTCTGTTTGTGGTTTGTCTTGTATGCAGCTTATGATGTTCCCAGATGTATCAGAAATTACTGAATTAATAATTCTCAGGTTCTGGCTTGTTGCTGCGAGTATTCAGTATTGGAAATCTCAGCAGTGATGGGGTTTGATGCGACCCACGTGGCAAGTTTTTATTTTTTGACTAAGTGTAACTCTCCAAATCAGGTTTCTGGAGTGAATACTTAAGCATAAGAATTCAGATGTCACTTTTCATTACTATTCTCCAATATTTGCTAAAAATTCACTGGTCCCCATACTTGTTCACAAGGCTATTCGCAGGAAGTGAGCCCAATGCAGTGCACCAGCCCGTTTGAAAATTCATAGACCTGTGGCAGTATTCACCTAGACTTAATCCTGTCCTTCCTGATTGTTCCTGATAATGTATCCTTTGCAGATGTACTGTCAGCTCCACGACAGTGGTGGGAAAATGGTGGTGCTTCCCCAAACGCTCCTCTCTCTCTCCACTGTCATGTGGAAGTACTTTCAGTGTTCATTTTCTCCAGCTTTTTGGACTAGCAATGAGATTCCCAGGACCAGGAGCAGTAGAGAGGTTGTTTGACCTCTGTATTTTGCCCTGGTCTGACTGCTGCTGGAATGCTGCATCCAGTTCTTGCGTTCACAATTCAAGAAAGATGTCGATAAATTGGAGACGGTTGGGAGAAGAGCCATGAGAATGATTAAAGGATTAGAAACCCTGCCTTATAGGGATACACTCAAAGAACTTAATCTATTTAGCTAAATGTAACTCTTCTGCCCCTCTGCGTTGGCAGCAACAAGGGCCGGGTTCAGTATCCAGAGGTTCTGTTTCAATAACATAACGCTTAACCGGCTCGAGCCCCCACCCAGTGACCTGGGACACTTACATATCACTCCCCTCGGGCGCCTCTAGGAGGCAATACTTCCCCTCTCGCAAGCATGGAGTCTGAGTGTAGCAAAATCCTTTTAATAAAGGAGGGAAACAATACGGCATCACATTGGAGAAACACCACAAACAGGATTATAACACAAACCATAAGCAAAACCCCACCTCCAAGTACGTTTGGCAATGTGCTTTCCCCCTTAGGGTCTTAAGTCCAATTACTCCAAAGTCCAACAACCCAAAAGTCTCTGGTCAGTGCCACCCCAGAGTTCAAAAGTTTATCTGCAGAGTTTTACCCCCCCAACCTGGGTGGAAATGGGGGGGGGCCCACACAAGGTGTTAAGGGGCATCTTAAGTGGGCCAGGGCCAACTGCTCCGCCTCTCCGTGGAGTTCTGCTGCAGCCTTCACCACGACCAGCTTCACTACACCAGCTTTGCTGCTCCTCCAGCCAACCCATGAGCCACGCCAGCCATCCCTGCAAACCGCTCCACTCCGTTCACTGTTCCATGGGCTGCTCCAACATGCTGCAAACTGCTCCGCTCTGCCAGCCACTTAGTGATAGGTCTTCAGGCTCCCCCACTAGTTAACACAGCACTCAGTGATTTCAGCTTGTAGTAGGAGAGCCCCAGTGCTGGTGCACCATTGGCCGAACGTGAATTCAGCTCAGCTGCCTCTAGATGGACTCCTAATGGAATCAAAATTAGCTCTACTCTTTAACAGTGGAGAGAGGAGGATGTGCAGTTGGCGGTCCAGGCCCTCAAAAGGGGTCCATACCATCAGGTACACACACCAGTCCCCAGCCTCTCTCAATTCACTGGGTTTTGGAACCCATGTCTCTTGTCTAGCAAGTACTACTTAATTGAGGTTGAGTCATCTTTGTTATAAAGCAGTCTCATAGTTCCTCATTCACATAATCAGGGTGACAACACTTTATTCCTCCTGCCCCAATAACAAAGAAATTGGGGATCCCAGAGCTGTCATAATAACCATCCCAGGCTGCCGTGGGCTATGCTAGGCGGGGTGGGTGTGCTAATGCAAATACCTGAAATTCCTTTCCACATTCCCTGAAATTCTTTCCACACTCCCCATAATCCACCACCAGATGTCTGGTAGAGCTCATCCTGACTCTGCTTACATCAACAAGGAGAAGGTTAAGGAGGGAGTTGATTATCGACTATAAGTACTCACATAGGGAACAAATATTTAGTAATGGGCTCTTCAATCTGGCAGGAAAAGGTCTAACACAATCCAGTGACTGGAAGTTGAAGCTAGACACATTCAGACTGGAAATAAGACATATATTTTTAACAGGGAGGATAATTACTTGTTAGAACAATTTACCAAGGGTTGTGGTGGATTCTTCATCACGGGCAATTTTTAAGTCAAGGGTGGCTGTTTTTCTCAAAGATCTGCTCTAGGACTTGTTTTGGGAATTTCTGTGGCCTATGTTATGCAGGAGGTCAAATTAGACCTCACAATGGTCTTGTCTGGCCTTGGAATCGATGAATCTATGAAATCAAGGTGGGGCGGAGGGCACAAAATTTGAAAAAAACTAACAACTGAGCACATTTTTGGAACCCTATTGAATTGGCTCAGATAGAATCAGACGTACAATAGATTCATGCTTCAGCTTGAGATTTGGTCAGATTCACTTATTCCTTCCAATGTCTAGAGCTGCCCAACTACCTCGAGCCATTCCCAGAGAGGGTGTTAAAATAGGCTGGGTAAAAGGTTAGCCTTTCCTCTCCCTGACAGCTGGAGCTCACCTGGATGATAAGGGTTTGTTGAGTGTTTTGGTTACTCTTCAGAAATTCTAATTCCTGGAACATCTGGTTTGTCCCGATGCTGATTTCTTTACCATTCTTCCCCCGGGAAATCTAGGTCTGGGCTTGGCATCTGTCTCTCATTCCCCTTTGGGCACATGAAGACAAAGAGCTATCTCAGTGTTAGCAAATGTCTGCCCCATCTGTTAGAAACTGCCTTCTTACCATCTCACTTTTCAGGCCCATTTGGTTCCTTCACTGACCTCTCCTCCTTTGTGTAATTGGAAAATCAGCCCCCCTATTTACACTGTTTGCTCTTTAGAAGTTTAAAAGATGCTGCTGGTTGGAGAAATATTCCCTACATTTAAAATGGGGAAACTTTTTAAGTGAACCTACTTTATATTCATCTTTCCACTCTACATCTCCTTTCACTTTTGCTCTCTTCCCTTGCAGTGATTACTGAACTAACGCCTCAGTCACGAGACATAAAACACAGGACGTGCCCATCCCCGGCACTGTTCACATCTATTTATCTATCATGGACAGGGCTACGATTTTGTCACGGAGGTCACAGAATCCATGACTTGAGCCCCCAGAGCTTGAAGGCTGTAGGGTCCCCCGCCACCCTGGCAGCTGCGAACTGCGGGGGCCTGAGCTCCCAGCTGCAGTGGGAGGCAGCGGTGCCTTGCAGGCAGCTCCCAGACAGGACAGAGGCAGGGTGCTGGGAGCTCCGAGGCAGAGGGGAGACTCCAAACTCCTGGCTGCTGTGGGTAGCGGGGCTCCCGGGAAGTCCTAGCTGCTGTGGGCACCCTGGAGTTTGGATCCACCGTGGGCGCCCTGGAGTTTGAATCCGCCATGGGCACCCCAGAGCTCAGAGCCATTGCAGGGGGCCGGGTTGCCCTGGAACTTGGAGCCACCGTGGGCAATGGGGGGACCCAGCACCTCCAAGCCAGCCCCCCACCCCCCTCAGTGTCTTGCATATTTTTAGTAAAAGTCACGGACAGCCACGGGCTTCCCTGAATTTTTCTTTATTGCCTGTAACCTGTCTGTGACTTTCACTAAAAATATCCGTGACAGAATCTTAGCCTTAATCATGAATATTCCCTGTAGTATCTAGGGGATATAACAGTAGAAGGGCTAATGTTTGTGTCCTGGTCAATTTCCAGTATGGGCAATTCTAGTCTGCCTACCTAATATTCAGCCTGTAATGTCCATTAGAAGCCATATTCTGCACTTCTTGTCATCAGTGATTGTGTAGCATTGTGTACTGTTAAGTTGTCATTTTCAACTCAGAGGTGACTGCAGTTCACTGGTGGGTTGAATGATAACTGCCTTATGATGAATACTAGCTAATCATCACTAATACATATTGTCTTGCATTTATGGTAGGTAGCAGCTTTCATCCTGCCGATTTTACTATACAGGGACCACTTCATTCACCTCTGCAATGTACTCACAATCAGTGCAAAGGAACCATTAGAGCTTAAGCTAAGAGTTGCAGGGAAGACCTCTAAAACCCAGCACCCTGGCTGCAAAATGGCCCCCAAACCATGCATTAGCTCTGTTCTGCCTCTGACAAGAGCACACCATTTACTAGCACCACTTCACACTGAAGCACCTTGGAGGTGTTCCCAGCCAAATCCCCATTCAGCCCAACCACGCTGAGCTTGCAAGATCTGATGGGACAGCAGGAGGAAGCAGGGGGGCTGCAGGCTATGTGTTGTGCACTCTGTATAATTTGAAAGTTGTTGTATGCATCCTTCTGTTGAAAAGTAAATGATCATCCGCATCAGTCTACAAAATGTGTTGCTCTGTTGGTTTATTCTGTTCACTTCTAAATTTTTCAAAGCCAAAAATGGGATTTTAATCTGCATGTCTCCAGCTTTCCTCAGTGCTAAAACCCAATGCACTGTCTGGGAATGTAGGAATGCGTTGTCTCGCTTTACATATGGGTGGTTTAAATCTTTAATTACCGATCATTTGTCCTTTTCTCGGTGCTTTTTGATCTTGGGTGCCATCTCCTCCCCATCCTGTGCTCTTTGTGATCTGATCATCTGTAGCACAGCCGCACTGTCTGCTGTAACAGGAGACCTTGGGAGAGAGAGACAGGCTGAACAGCCATGATGGATCAAAAGCCATCTTTCTTCTGAGAGTCTCATGTATGCACAAAAAGTTTAATTCCCTCCCTTCTCTTCCCTGTGGCCTGTCATTCTGATCTTTAAAGTACCTGTTAGATCCCCCGACCCTAGGAGTGCCAGCAGCCTTTTTGGCGCCCCTAGGTGGCAGAATGTTCCGCCCCCAAAATGGCACTCCTGACAGCGGCGGAAGGTCCTCCCCTGAAATATCGCTGGTGACCATGGACACTGGATGTTCGGCTGCCATGGTTGCCACCCCCCAAGTGTCAGTGCCCTAGGCGACCGCCTAGGTCGCCTAATGGGTTGCACTGGCCCTGCTCGACCCTGTCCTCCTGCCAAGTATGGAGTGACTTCCACCACTTCCAGTCTCTGTTCTGCAGTTTGCAACCTCTCGGATAGGAGGCATCACATTGTGGGTAGAAAGGGCAGCCACTGAAGAGTCTCGCTCAGATAAAACTGCCATGCACATGGTGTAAACCCTGTGAAGGATGAAAGAGGATTAGGGAAGTAAACAATAAACCAGTGGAAATACCATCCAAGGAGCTTGCACACACCCTGGGTACACTGAGATATTTATTCCCAATTACCCAAGGCCAGGGTGGCTTTTCTGAACCCAAAGGAGTCCCTGTGATTCAAAATCCCCATATTGTGGTGATCCTCCCTTCCACAGATGAGGGTTGGATTGGATTCCCATGGGAGTCCACCAACACAGCTCCTTGTGGCAGCCAGAGACCTACGGGAGATGTTCCGTCCTCCTCAGCCAGTTAACATGCTGTTTCTTTGGCCAGCCTGGGGAATGAGGAAATGCATGTGGGTTCTCCGTATGATGGTGTATTGGGATGGCACTTCTTCACTCCCAGCCCCAGTGTGCTGTCAGAGGAGTACAGATGAAAACAGCCTAATTCATTCCCTCCCACCTGGCCAAGGCAGGTTTTCCCCTATGGTAAATTCTCCACTATTCTGTCTGGTCCAGTCATAAATGGACAAGCCATGGGGCTTCCACCCCTTCCCTCTGGGAGATTGTTCTGCACCCTGTGAGAGTCCTTTGCTGCGTTTCTTTTTCTTCATCTCTTCATTTTGTTTATCTCAGGTTCTGGCTCAGCACTGAGCATCTGTTTGACAATTTTACGGTGGGATTGGACTTGCCATTGCTCCTGGGCAGCTTTAACTTGTCTGTTTATGTGCAAAAAAAATCAAGAGAGCTCAGAGGAGCCTTTCCAGGAGAGATGGGCCCAAGCTCCAAACTTCAGAGCCAGATTTCAAAATGCCCCACGTACAATGAGTGTTTGAAACTGGCATGTTGGTTTGGCTCATGAGAAAGATGGAGCCACTTGTGAATCTGGGAATGGAACTGGGCTGGGGATTTGAACCCACACCTGGAAGTTCACAGCTTTCATGTCAGAGATGAATGGAGTCCAGTCAGGCTTGTCATGAGGACCAGTACTGACCTGTTGCCTCAAACTCACCCATCGGTCTGTATGCATCACTCCCAAGTGCTACAGTAATACAAATCATAATAATACAATCCCCTTACCCATCTGGGTCCATTACTGATCTTTCTGATCACTCAAAGCTCCAGATTCTCCTTCCCTTTGGTTTTGAGAGGTTTTGGTAGTCCTGGCATCTCAATGTTACAATCAAAACATCCTGTTGGGGATATTTTAAACTCCGGAATCAGCCAGGATGGTCTCAGCTCTGAGGTTTGCTCTAAGGGGTCTGTTCTGCCAGCTCAGTAAGACAGACCGGTAGACGTATTGAGGATTCTGCCTATTAATTGCTTTCAGATCTGAGCGCGGTCTCGCTGTCATCTGTCAGAGTCTTAATTAATCAAAGCAGCAGATGGGTAGCATTGGCCCTCGAATGCTGGCATAATTAACTCATTCATTATCATGGTCTCTCGCTCTATGATGGTTCATAAAGGGCACATTCAATCTAACTGCCCTTGCCCTGTCGTGCGAGCAGGTGCTAAATGATTCTCATTATTCTTTTCCAGAATTACCCTGCCTCCAGGACACTCTCTGGGGAGACTCTGATTTTTGGCAATAAATGTTTGGGGCCCTCCTTGGTTTCTGAGAGGGAGGAGCAGAGTGTGGCCTGGAACATTAGAGGGGCTGGATGGGTATTAGGTTAACAATTCCACAAGCTGTCAAGGCACACAATGGTTAGGGCTGCCATTTTCACAGGAAATTTAATGAGTTAAGTGCCACTGCTTTGAATGGCAGTTAGGGCCCATATCCCTCAGAGAAGGCACCTGAGTCTCTTAACCTAACTAATACATTGTTTAGCTCTCTGCTCCACATCAGACCAGAAGTGTGATCACATGCTGAAATATTTCCCCGATGCACGAAGGGATTGGGATGATCATGGTCTTGTGCCCTCAAAACTGGTGCATTTCAGCGGTGCATGGCCCCTGTGTAGTGGGTGGAATTTCACCTCTGATTCCTTGGTCTGACCATCTGGCTTCAGGTTAGCTGGGAAGCCTTTCAAATGCTCCTGTGAATGTGTCCTATCAAAACATTTCAATGTATAGCCCTTCTTTCTGCCTTTGTGTATCTTCATTGCTCCACAATCATGAACGGATTTTATCCTCACATCACCACTGCGAGGTCAGGGAGTATTATCCATCTCCTGAACTGAGACAGAGTAACTCGCCCATGATCACACAGGGAGTTCATGGCAGAGCCAGGAATGAATAGAACCTTGGTCTTGAGTTCTAGTCCTGCACTCTGGCCACATTCACTGGCACCAGTAGATCATCTCTCTTACCCTACTTCACGTGGCGCCAGTGAATTCTCCTCTCTGCATCAGTACCATGGCTGGCTCAGGAGCCTGGAAATGAAGCAACAAAGCCTTTCACCTGTAGGTGGCTGGTTTGCATCTAGACTAAGTTGGAGGTGGCCAAATGTAGCTTCCAATGGGGAGTCTGTGTGAAAAGAGTTGGTGGATCTTGTCGCATCTCCTAACAGAAGTAGTAAGTCAACGTTGTTTGTTACCATGTAATGGCGGTTTGCTGGCCTGTGTGGAAAGAATTGGTGATTCTCAGTTTGTCAGGGTAGTTTCTAGTAGGCAGATGTCCACATCGCAAAAAAAATTTGTTACAATTAGCTCTGTTGACAGAGAAGCCAAAGCAAAGGGACCATGGAGACTCTATCTATCTTATGGTCTTATACTGCTACCCATCAGCATCTGAGCACCTTCCATGTGAAATCAAGATAGGTTTCTAGTGAACTTCATGGCGTCCTCTCCCATCCCAGAAAGACTCTGCTTGGGTCCTGTGTTTGGTTGGTTGGTTTTAAGGGGTTTTTGCTTGTTGGTGTTATAGGTTTTGGTTTTGCGCAGAGGGGACGTTATGCTCAGTAGATGAGGAGCCACCGGAGTGAGCACTGAGGCATGCTGCCCGTGCCCTTTTCCAACCTATCAACCCAGCACCTTTCTCCAGCTCTAAATTCACTAGCAGTAATAAGAACAATTCAGCCTCAGCAAAGTGCCAGGTGGGGAAAGCAAAAGATTTCCTTTTTCCCAAGCGGTGATTTGAAGATTTCATTTAGCTGGCTAGGTTTGCAGGGTGTTATCTTTTAAAGTCATTAGCAGGAGCACAAAACCCATTAAAAACATGAATAAAAAAACCCCTGGGTTTATTTTTAATGAAAGATGTTGGGGGCAGCATGGGGCTTTTTTTTAAGGACCACTCCTCCCCTCCCCCCCAGCAGAGTAATTGACCAAGGTTGAATGTTGACCTCCGGCTTCATTAATATTATTGATCCATAAGTTGATGCTTATGGATATTACTGTGATCCTCATTATACAGGAATCCAGCAAATACCACGGGAACAGCCTACTGTTTATTAATAGAATTTGGAACAATATGTTTTCAGCTGATTAAGTAAAAAATGCTAGATATGAATAAAAACAAACCAACCAACCAGTGAAAGAACACAGGCTGGGGGACATGGTGACAGATTCCAGAGATGAAAGACTCCAACAACCTTGAGTAGTTTTGTATCATTTGCAAATTTTGCCACCTCGCTGTTTACCCCTCTTTTCAGATCATTGATGAATATGTTGAATAGGACTGGGCCCAGTACAGACCCCTGGGGGACACCACGATTTACCTGTCTCCATTCTGAAAATAGACCATTTATTCCTACTCTTCATTTCCTGTCTTTTAACCTGTTATCAATGCATGAGAGAACCCTTCCCTCTTATCTCATGACTGCTTACTTTGCTTAATAGCCTTTGGTGAGGGACCTTCTCGAAGACTTTCTGAAAATCTAAATACACTATATCCACTGAATCCCCCTTGTCCACATGGTTGTTGACCCCCTCAAAGAATTCTAGTAGATTGGTGAGGCATGATTTTCCTTTACAAAAACCATGTTGACTCTTCCCCAACAGATTATTTTCATCTACGTATCAGACAATTTTGTTCTTTACTATAGTTTTAACCAGTTTGCCTGGTACTAAAGTCAGGCTTACTGGTCTGTAATTGCCAGGATCACCTTTGGAGCCCTTTTAAAAAATTGGCGCCACATTAGCTATTCACGTCTTGGACCAGATTCCGTGCGCCACTTGGGACTAAATCAAGAATTGCCTCTCCTCTGGTGGGTTCCGGAACTAGCTGTTCCGAGAAGCAGTCATTTAAGGTGTCAAGAAACTTTATCTCTGCATCCCATCCTGACGTGACATGTATCCAGTCAATATGGGAATAGTTGAAATCCCCAATTATTGTTGAGTTTTTTATTTTAATAGCCTATCTAATATCCGAGTATTTCACAGTCACTATCACCATCCTAGTCAGGTGGTTGGTGATATATCCCTACCGCTGAATTCCATTTATGTTTTTTGCTCTTTTGCTTAGACTGACAGGTATATGCCCTGGTTAAATATTTCCAGCTGATGTTTTCTAAGTGAGAAGTGCACCCTGGTTTGAGACAGCCCTTTTGATCAGAACAACTGGCTCCATGCGCCTGCCATACATGCGCCAATCCTCCTTCAGGAACAGTCTCTCCCTACCCTCTCTTTCCAGTCATGTTAGGAATGTTTTTTGCTGTAGTTTTTAAACAAATGAATGATTCCCCAAAGCTCAGAGAGCTTCTTTTGAAGCAAGAAGACGTGTGAGTATCCGAGCTCACCAGTTGCAAATTGGAATGATTATGGAACCTTGCTTCCTCATGGCTAGAAAACAGCTGTCTGTTAGCCTGAGCGCACTAACAGAGAAGGGTTCCTTGGTTTCAAAGGGCTGTTTTATACTATGCAGTATTGGTTAGTTAGAAACATAGAACTCAGTTTTCAGAACAGCTGAGTGATTTAGGGTGCCCAACTCAACACACCTATAAGGGGGCTGATTTTCATCGATTCCAAGGCCAGAGGGAACTACTATGATCATCCAGTTTGACCTCCTGCATAACATAGGCCACACAATTTCCCAGGAATAATTCCTGTTTGAACCAGAGCATATCTTTTAGAAAAACATTTTCAGGAAGTGGTAAATCCCCGCCCTCTGAGACTCAGGCCCCTTTAAGGTGACTCAGGTTGAGCACCCAAAATCAATGGTCCCCTCTAAAAATTCAGGATATAAGTTACAAATAGAATTATAGAAATATGGGGCTGGAAGGGACCTTAAGAAGGCATCTAGTCCAGTCTCTCGTGTTGTGGCAGGACCAAGTAAACCTAGACCATTCCTGACAGGTGTGTGTCTAACCTGTTCTTAAAAACCTCCAATGATGGGATTCTACAACTGCCCTTGGAAGCCTATTCCACAGCTGAACTACCCTTACGGTTAGCAAGTTTTTCCTAATAGCTAACCTAAAACTCCCTTGCTGTAATTTAAGACCATTACTTCTTGTCCTACCTTCAGTGGGTGTGGGAAACAATTGATCACAGTCCTCTTTATGACAGCGCTTAATGTTTTTGAAGACTTACCAAATCCCACCTCAGTCTTTTCTCATGATTAAACATTCCCAGTTTTTTTAACTTTTCCTCATGAGTCAGGTTTTCTAAACCTTTTCTCATTTTTGTTGCTCTCCTCTGAATTCTCTCCAGTTTGTCCACATCTTTCCTAAAGTGTGGCACCCAGAATTAGATACAGTACTCCAGGTGAGGCCTCACTAGTGCCGAGTAGAGCAGGACAATTACCTCCTTGATCTTACATACAATGCTTCTCTTAATATACCCTAGAATGTGATCAGTCTATTTTGCAAGTGCATCACATATTCAATTTGTGATCCACTATAGCCCCCAGATCCTTTTCAGCAGTATTACCACCTGGTCAGTTATTGTTCTTTGTGCAGCTGTGCATTTTATTTTTCCTTCTTGAGTGAAGTACTTTGCACTTATCTTTATTGAATTTCATCTTGTTGCATTGAGACAAGTTCTCCAATTTTTAATTTTGAACCCCCTCCCAGCTTAGTACCATTTGCACATTTTTATAAGCGTACGCTCCACACCATTATCCAAGCCATTAATGAAAATGTAGAATAGTACAAGACCCAGGACTGATCCTTGTGGGCAGGGCCGGCTCTAGGGTTTTTACGGCCCAAGCAAAAAATTTTTTGCCCCCTCCCACTTTTTTCATACCCCCCGGCCCCTCCCCAACTCCACTCCTTCTGAACCCCTTCCCCAAATCCCCAGTCCCGCCTCCTCTCCCAGGCGTGCAGCATTTCCCTCCCCATTGCTTCCTGGGGCCCCCCTTGAGCTCCCACCCTAGCTCACCTCCGCTCGCCTGCTTCCCCCGGTGTGCCGCCGCTCCGCTTCTCCCGACTCCCTCTCAGGCAAGAGAGGGCAGAGAAGTGGAGCAGCAGCACTTTCGGGGGAGCAGGCGGAGCAGAGGTGAGCTAGGGGGAGCGCAAGAAGTAACGGGGTATAGAGGAACCACTCCCCGCTCCAGCTCACCTCCGCTCCACCACTGTCACCTCCCCCGAGTGCCCGCTGCTTGGCTTCTCCTCCCTCCCTCCCAGCCTTGCTGCATAAAACAGCTGTTTCCCATGTGGCAAACCTGGGAGGGAGGGCGGAGAAGCGGTGCAGTGGTGCATTCAGGGGAGCAGGCGAAGCGGAGGTGAGCTAGGGTGGTGGGGTGCAGGAAGTAACGGGGGGTAGAGGAACCGTTCCCCACTCCAGCTCACCTCCGCTCCACCGCTGCCGCCTCCTGGAGCCCCTCCACTCGGCTTCTCCTCCCTCCCAGACTTGCTGTGCTAAGCAGCTGTTTTGTGCACAGCAAGCCTGGGAGGGAGGGGGGAGAAGCGGAGTGACGGCGGCGCGCTCAGGGGAGCAGGCGGAGGTGAGTTGGGGCGGCGAGTTGGGCAGCAGGGGCACTTTTTTCCCATGCCCCAGAGTCGACACCTATGATGGCCGGCGCCAGAATGCCGCCCCTAGAAACGTGCCGCCCCAAGCATCTGCTTGTTTTGCTGATGCCTGGAGCCGGTCCTGCTTGTGGGACCCCACTGTGCCTCCCTACCAGTTTGACAGCAAGCCATTGATAACTACTCTTTGCGTATAGTCTTTCAACCAGTCGTGCACTTATCTTACAGTAATTTCATCTAGGCTGCATGGCTCAGGGGACCAGTAATAAGCTGTTCAGCTCTGCACCTCTAGGTCCCTAGTTCAGATCCATTGCAGGACTGTGCTGTTTGTTTGGACTGAAGCTTGGTGGTTGCACACCAATTCCTATTGGGGGAGAGGGGGCAGCCTCACAAAAATAAGGCCCCCTCTGGCAGGATGAGCAGGGAAACCAAGGATTTAACGGACTGTGTGGACCAAACTCTATTCCCACCACTAGTGGTGGTTTGTGGTGATTGAGGCACATTTGAAAGGCAGTATGGTTGTAGTTTGCAGAGCTTCTGCATCTGCTGCTAATACAGAAGCATTTTCAGAGCATCCAGGCTGATATCAAGTATCAGAGGGGTAGCCATGTTAGTCTGTATCCACAAAAACAACGAGGAGTCTGGTGGCACCTTAAAGACTAACATTTATTTGAGCATAAGCTTTCGTGGGTAAAAAACCCACTTATGCTTATGCCCAAATAAATCTGTTAGTCTTTAAGGTACTACTGGACTCCTTGTTGTTTTCATGCTGGTATATTTCACCAGCATGAAATTCATTCTGAAGGGAAAAACACACATGGACTTGTAAATAGGAAAAAGCGGTACTATATAAGCTCACCCTCTTTCCAACTATATAGATCACTGACAATGATCCATTGAGCTCTGACTTGAGCCAGCTCAGCAGGACAATAAGACTTTAATGAAACAATAAAGTTCACTGCAATTTCAAACTACAATGGGCGGTGAGCATTTAAAAAATTAAATGTGTTTTTAGACATTTGCTATTATTTAGTGGATTAAATAATGAGACTGTTTACATTAGGTAATCATTGCTTCTAGTGACTTTCCAAATGAGAGGAAGGGTGGCACCTTAATTAGCCTCCACTATAAGATACTTAACGAGGGCCATTCAAATCAGGCATAGATGCATAGGGCTAAAATGTTTTCAGTATTTGAGGTGTAATGAGGAATTATCCCTTGGGACATATAATAATAATTTGAAATACTCATACATAGATCTCAAAGTGCTTTGCCGAGCTGGGTAAATATCATTATACCCATTCTATCAATGGAGAAACGGAGGCACAGAGCAATTAAGGATCAGCTGTTCGAAAGTACTAGCTCTCTTTTTGGCACAAAGATAAACTGCCAGACCTTCAAAAACACTACACATCTTGGGTGCCAAGTGCGTGTGAAAATCGAATGATAGGAGTTGCAGTCGGAGCTGTAGGGTGCTGAAAACTTGGAATATGGTCCCAGTTGTGAGTGCGGAACACTTGGAAATCTGATCCTCAGTGAAGCAGTGAGTGAGTGGCAGAGCCAAAGATAGAACCCACATCTCCTGATCTGCTGTCCGACCCACGAGACCACATTTCCTCCCTTGGTATCATCTGTGTAGCAGTCGGTACATCCAAGGTGCTCTGCACCTGAGATTGCAAAGGATGGATGGGCAATAAGTGGCAGATTTTCAAAGCTAGGAGTTTATGGATGCTGTGGTGATGAAGGTGATACAAATGATTCCTCAGACAGAGAGAGAGACAGGAAGACAGTCATGTCCATTCATTTGCATGCACCTTAGGATCCAATGTAGGCACACATGTCTGGTCCTTGTTCTTGCACAAGCCAAGCGAGGTATGCCCACTTAGTAAATGAGGTGCCTAACTCATGCATGCATGGTTTAACGCGCTTCAATTAGGTTTGTCAAAATGTATGCATCTAGATGTTGCAGCCTGTCTCCTGTCCAGGAAGGCCAACCAGCTAGAACCATGCCAAAGTCTCTTTCAGGCCTTTCCCACAGGGCATGGTTTATTAAGTCAAATAAAATCTTGCAAAGTAACAAAACACAATTCCCTTGAGCTGCACAGGCTACAGTGTCCCAGAAGTTTTTCACTGCACCTTTCTCATTGCTCCCAGGCCAGCAGCTCACCTCTCCCCTGCTGCCCTCCTTCCAGCTGAGTGCTCTCAACCCTTGACAGGCCTCACCTAACTGTAAGCGGGGGAATGGTCCTGCTGTTGTGGGGAACTTTCCTGGCTTCTGCACTACCCCGGTGAAATGGAGTAGAGGGAGGATCTGCTTCCTCACTCCCACTTCCTTTACCCAGAGGCCTCGCTGCCCTTGAGGACTCCCCTTCCACTCCTGTCTGGCAGAGCCCTCATAACTCTGACAAAGCTGGGCCCAGGATTCCTGGGGGGCTCGACCCCCAAACCTGCTGTGGTCACCTAGGACAGGGGCTAGGGCAGGGGTGGGCAAACTTTTTGGCCTGAGGGCCACATCAGGTTTCCAAAATTGTATGGAGGGCGGGTTAGGGGAGGCTGTGCCTCCCAAACAGCCAGGCGTGGCCTGGTCCCTGCCTCCTATCCAACCCTCCTGACTTCTTGCCCCCAACTGCTCCCCTGGGACTTCTGCCCCATCCAGTCCCCCTGTTCCCTGTCCCCTGATGGCCACCCCTGAACTCCTACCCCACCAACCCCCACTGTTCCCTGTTAGCCCCCCCAGGACTCCTGCCCCATCCACCACCCCCTGCTCCCTGACCACCCCCGGACTCCCCACCCCTGACTGCCCTCTGCCCTCCTATCCAACACCTCCCTCATTCCTGACTGCCCCCTGGGACCCCTGCCCCATCCAACCCCCTGTTCCCCACCCTCTGACCACCCCAAACCCTATCCACACCCCTTCCCCCTGATCACTCCCCCAAACTCCCCTGCCTTCTATCCACCCCCCTGCTCCCTGCCCCCTTACTGCGAAGCACAGAGCATTGGTGGCTGGCGGCACTGCAGCCACACTGCCTAGAGCACCAGGTCAGGCTGCTGCTCTGCAACTGCGTTGCCCAGGCACCCAGAGTATTGTGCGGGCAGAGCGCTTAGGCTGTGGGGGTGGAAGGACAGCAGGGGAGGGGCCAGGAGCTAGCCTCCTGGCCAGAAGCTCAAGGGCTGGGCAGGAGGGTCCCACAGGCTGGATCTGGCCTGCAGACCATAGTTTGCCCACCTCTGGACTGGGGTGCAGGGCCAGTTTTGCGCCGATTCTCCCGATTCCCCAGAATTGAGCCCTGCTCCAGGGGTCTTTGGCGGCATTTTGGCAGCAGGGGGTCCTTTGGTGCTGCGTTCCCCCCGCCGCCGAAGTCCTGGACCGCCGCCAAGTATTCCAGTCGGGCCCCGTGGGTCATGAAGCCAGTGCTGCTAGGGTGTCTCCACTCCGGGGTGCTCTCTCTGCACTGGACACTTCCCTGACCCACTGATCATTACATACAATTTAAAGAAAGTACAAGTTATTTAATCAACACTTAATTTAAAAAAGAACAAGGAAAAATGGGAAAGGTTGAAGGAAACACATCACCCAGCTCTGTAGCAGGGAACATAACAAACAGTGTCTCTGGACATCAGGGCACTTCACAGTCTGTTCCTTGTAGGTCCAAGGTCTCCTTCTCAGGACCTGGCTGTGCTGCAGGTTGGACACTTGCAATGGTGGTGGCCACACCCCTCTGGGCTTTGGGTGATGGGACCCTTCCTTCCAGCGCCAGCCCCCTGTCAGGTTAAGATCTCCCTTTCAGTCTGGCCTGCAAAGACCCTTGGCTGGGGGTGTCTTTCTGCACCGGGCCCTTTGCCCAAGGTCCCCCCTTGGCTGGCCCCAGTTGCTCACCACACCTGGCTCTGTGGCTGCAGCTCTGCTCCCAGCACAGGGTCTGCTCTCCCTGGGCTGTGTCTGTGGCTCTGTGGTTGCAGCCCTGCTCCCAGCACAGGATCTGCTCTCCCTGGGCCGTGTCTCTGGCTGGCCCAGCTCTGCTCCCAGCACAGGATCTGCTCTCCCTGGGCCGTGTCTCTGGCTGGCCCAGCCCTGCTCCCAGCACAGGATCTGCTCTCCCTGGGCTGTGTCTGTGGCTCTGTGGCTGCACTCCTGCTCCCAGCACAGGGTCTGCTCTGTGGGCTGTTCTGTGACTCTGCTCCCAGCTCTGACCTGCTTCCTGGGCTGCTTTTCTGGCCCCTCTGGCGGGCAGGGCTCTGCTCCCCAGCTCAGCTTGGGTCCCTGGTTTCTCTTTGGCTCGGCCCCACTCTGTCTGACCCAGGCATCCAGCTCACACGGAGGACAGGACGGGACCCCCCAGCCTCCTGACAGGGCTGGCTCCAGGCACCAGCTGAGCAAGCTCGTGCTTGGGGCGGCAGATTCTAGGAGGCAGCTTCCGTCCAATCCTAGGGCGGCACGGATGCTTTTTTTTTTTTGTTCGCTGCTTTGGCCGCCCTATAGGAGGTGGAGGAGGGGAGCGCCCTGCAGTAAATTCGGCAGGGCAGCCTGTCTCCTTCTCTCCCCTCCAACCAGAGCGGTGTGGAGCCCTGCCGGCAGGCGGAGCGATGGTTGGGGCCGCGTGGCGAGTGCCCCACTTAAGTGCTGGCCGCCCCCCTTCTCTCTCTCCCCCCCCCCCGCCCACAGAGGCAGACCTGTGCTGGAGCAGAGGCTGCAGCCACAGAGCAGAGATACACAGCCCAAGGAGAGCAGAATCCTGTGCTGGGAGCAGGCTGCAGCCACAGGACAGATCCTTGGCCAGGAGCAGCGGCAGCCAGGGAGAGGCAAAGGGCTGCAGCACCCAGAGGCTTGGGAGCAGAGCTTGGCGCAGAGCTACAACAGTTGGCGCTGGTGCTTGGAGCAGAAGCCAGGTGTGGTGAGCAACTGGGGCCAGCCAAGATGGGACCTTGGGCCAAAGGGCCCAGTGCAGAAAAGACAACCCCAGCCAAGGGTTCCTTGCAGGCCAGGACTGGGAGGGGGATTCCTTACTGACCAAGATGGGCAAGCGCTTTTCGAAGAAGTGTCCATGACACCCAAGCACCAGAGGGTTGCAAGTGTCCAACCCGCAGCTGAAGTGTCCTTCATTTCAACCTGCAGCACAGCCAGGGTCCAGAGGAAGGAGACCTTGGGACCTTTACAAGGAACAGACTGTAAGTGCCTGATTGCCCGAGACACTGTTGATATGTCCTCACAGAGCTGTGGTATGTGGTCCTCACCTCCCATTCCTGCAAATAAGGATAAAACACTCTATAAAAGCAACAATCAATCGCCCGGACCTACTACAAAAAGACTGGTTTGGACACTTGCAATGGTGGTGCCATCCCCTGGCTGGGTTGATGTGGATCCCCTCCGTTCTGCCAGCCCCTCAGGTATAGTAATTCCCTTTCAGTCTGGCCCCCAAACCCTGGCTGGGGTGTCTTTCTGCACCGCCTTCCCCCAATGGTCCCCCTTGGCTGGCCCCAGGCTCACCCCCCGCTCTTGGCTTCAGCTCTGCCCAGCACAGGTCTGCTCTCCCTGGGCTGGTTCTGTGCCTCTGTTGGTTTGCAGCCCTGCTTCCAGCACAAGGATCTGCATCTCCCTGGGCCGTGTCTCTGGTCTGCCCAGCCCTGCTCCCAGCAAAGGATCTGCTCTCCCTCGGGCTGTGTTCTGTGTGCTCTTGTGCTTGCACTCTCTGCTCCACACAACTAGGGTCTGCTCTGTGGGCTGTTTCTGTGACTCTGCTCCCAGCTCTGACCTGCTTCCTGGGCTGCTTTTCTGGCCCCTCTGGCGGGCAGGGCCTGCTCTCCAAGCTCAGTTGGGTCCCTGGTTTCTCTTTTGGCTCGGCCCCAACTCTTGGTCTGACCAAAAGCATTCCAGCTCACCACGAGCGACAGGACGGGACCCCCAGCCTCTCTGACAGGGCTGGCCTTCCAGCACCAGCTGAGCAAGCTCGTGCTTGGGCGCGGCAGATTCTCGTAGAGCAGCTTCCGTCCAATCCATAGGGGGCGGCATCGATAAGATTAGCGCTTTTTTTTTTTATTTGTTTCGCTTGCTTTGGCCGCGCCCTATAGGAGGTGGAGGAGGGGAGCGCCCTGCAGTAAATTCGGCAGGGCAGCCTGTCTCCTTCTCTCCCCTCCAACCAGAGCGGTGTGGAGCCCCTCCGGCAGGCGGAGCGGTCGTTGGGGCCGCGTGGCGAATGCCCCCCTTAAGTGCTGGCCTCCCCCCTTCTCTCTCTCCCCCCCCCCGCTCCCTCCCCTTCCCTCCCATTAGACCGAGCGCACACTCTGCAGCACAGGGAATCCCCTGGCTCCAGCCGCCCTGTAGGGTTTTTTGTTTTGTTTTCCCCTGCTTTGCCGTCCGCGCCGTTGTTTCTTCCCCCACTCCCCCCGCTTTGCTGCTCCAGTCGCGCCGTTTTTGTGTTGTCCCCCGCTCTTTGCTGCTCCAGCTGCGCTGTGTTCCCACCCCCCCTGCTTTGCCGGCCGCGCTGTTGTTTCTCCCCCCGCCTCCACCCCGCTTTGCTGTTCCAGCCGCGCCATGTGTCCCCCCCTGCTTTGTAGCTCCAGCCGCACCGTGCTCCCCCCCCTTTGCCAGCCGTCCCATTGTTTCTCCCCCAGCTTCCCCGCTTTGCTGCTCCAGCTGTGCCATTTTTGTGTGGTTCCCCCCCATGCTTTGCCGGCAGCGCTGTTGTTTCTCCTCCCGCCCCCCCGCTTTGCCGCTTTAGCCGCGCCGTTTTTTCCCCCCCTGCTTTGCTGCTCTGGTGGCCCCCCCTCCCTTTTTTTTTTTTGCTTGGGGTGGCAAAAAAGCCAGAGCCGGGCTTGCCTCCTGACTCCCTGATTAGCCTACCCGCCCTGTCAATCAGGCTGACCTGGAGCATTGGCCTCTCCCCAATCTTTTAGTGCTGGGTGCTGGCCAACCAAAACACCCCCACTGAATGTTAGTAAGGGGTCTTACATAACTCCTTTCCATCTGGTCTGATCGTCAGACAGGGTTGGCTAGCCCCAGGCTCCACGGCCCTTAAAGGCAGACCGCCCTGTTACAGAGGCACTCCCCTCATGTTGAAAAATCTGGATTAGTTTTAATTTGTATCTTCCAGTACCGACCACTTTGGGGGATGGGTGGTTGCAATGGTGGATTCTGCAAAGCTTGTCGTGTGTGATTAACTCAGTCTGACCCTAGCAAAGCGATAGCACTCGTTGATCTGGTAGTCTCTCCAACAGGTCTTTCCATCTCGCACTACCACGATTCTGTATAAACCAAAGTTGTATGAATTCAACAGGGCTTTGAAACTATAAATACCAAAACTGTGAGCCCTATCCAAAACCCACTGAAATCAATGGAAATATTCACATTGTCTTCAGTGGGTTTTAGAACAAGCTCTACAAGAACTTTTAAAATTTTTAATCTGGTCTATTTCTTGACCTATTTTGTCAGTAATAATGCAGATCATTGTCATTCACGTCCTTCAGGGAGTGACATCCTCTGGACACTGGACAGTAGCTTGTCCTATCATGCCAGGAATTACTGCCTGGAAAAAGTTGTAACCTCTGGATCAACGTCAAGTTTTTCTTTTGCTTTGCACACAGACCAGGGTATTATTTTTAGGGGAAATACTCACCAGGGTAGATGTCTTTCATCATGTTCACACTAGGCTGGGCTTTGTAAGCAATGGAAATCCCAACTCAGAACTAGAACTGTATATTGCAAATTGTCGTCATCTTTACAATGGTGGAACAAAGCCCTTGGATCTTTGCCTGTCTGAAGCCTGGGATATTCAAAAGCCAGATCCAAGTTTTGCAGCTGGAGCCCACAGCATGATGGTTTGGCACAACTCTTGTTTCTCTTTCAGGAAACAGAGTCTGAAATAACACTCGAACCACCTTGTTGTCTTGACAATCCTTTATCTCTTCAGCAGCTAGTCAACATTTTGGATTCTCCAGGCTTCTAAAACCTGCTGAATTTGCAAAGATGTGGTGTATTGCAGCCTGCCTTGCCGGGGAGAAGGCTTGTTTCGGTCCTCATCAGAAGAACAACCAGAATTTTCCTAAGGAGGGGGCCCAGGAGGTGCTGATTTTGGAGGAGGAGGGATCTTCCTAGGGCTAAGCATGTGACCTGGGGGTAGGTAGGTGGGGCTTCTCCTTCTAGGGACCATCTATCTCCTGGAGCCCCATCAGCCTGAAGCTCCTCCCACCTTAGAGCTGGGGTCCCCAGGCTGGATGAGTGGCCTGTATCACTCTAGCAGCTTTGTGCTGCAGACTTGGCCACCCCAGTCGCCACAAAGGAAGCTTAGCAACCTGGCCTCTCTCAGCAACTCCATGGTGGGGTGGCGCTGCTGTGGACAGGGCCCGAAGCACACAATCCCACACACAATGCCTGTGCCACAGAGCTGCCCAGCCATGGGAGCAAGCGCGGGCTGCATATGTTCTTTGCAGACCCCTGTGGGGTGCGGCTCTGGGAGGTTTCAGTCCCAGGTAGGGTTAGGCAGACCCAGCACAGCCTGTGCCCCTAATCCTGATTGGAGTCTATGGCCAAGGGGGGAAGGACCTGGGCACTCTCCCTCATTGTGCCCTAGTCCTAGCGGGATGATATCTCAGTGAAAAAGACATTATAGATATGTTTGCCTGTCTGCAGGGGCTTCCCAGAGTCCAGAGAACCTTACGCTGTGAAAAAATCAATTTTTAAAAGGCTTCAGCCCTCTGAAGGGGTGCCCGCTCCTCTCTTCACAGACTCAGGGACACTCCAAGTGGGCAAAACTCCTGTGCTTTTTATTTGTGTTTGTTTCCCACCACCAGTTTCCTACTATATCCAGGCTATTACAATGGCTTGGCCTAACACAGGCCTGGTCAGCAACCGCGTTGCAGGCTCCTACCTCTCCCTGAGCCTCCTAGTCTCCGTCCTCCTTTTCACTCACTGTCTCCCAGCATTATAGCTCCTGCCTAATGAGGCTGGCAGGTGCAGTCAGTGATTAGGCAAACCTAGGATATTTGCCCAGCCCCAACCCATTCCCCCTGATTGGGGCTGGGATGGCAGGAGCTGGTTAAGGCTTCCCCAGCAGCATCCAACCTCACATCTCCCCCCTTAAGCAACCACTATGGGGGAGGCCTGCTCTGGCCCCTTCTCCCCCTGCCTGGGAGGTTGCTCTGGGGAAGCCCAGTGCCGCCTACTGGGAGGTCCCCGGAGTCTTCCTCATGGGGTTGGTCCATCCCCCAGCCACAAAAGGCTGTGAGCTTCTGGATCAAAACTTGGGGCCGCAAACCCCTGTCCATTGGGCCGGCTGAAACTTTTGCTGCAGACAGTCCCATCCAGTCCAGGACTGCCACCTTCACCGCCTCGTAATCTTTGGCCTGTTCATTACTTAGGGCCATGTAGGCCTTCTGCGCCTCTCTGGCTAGATAAGGGGCCAGTCACAGGGTCCAGGTCGCCTTGTCCCATCCGGCGCCCATGGCTACCCATTCAAAAGTACACAGGAAGGCGTTGGGGTTGTCAGGGGCAGGTGGGGGACCCATTTTAGAGAGTTCCAACCTGGCGCACGGTTTCCATCACCTCCCAGGGGACTCACCAACCAGTGCAGGAGCGGCTGTTGTACACTGGCCTGTTCCTGGATGAATTCCTGGAGGGTCTTTTGTTGCTCGGCCTGCCAGGTGAGTAAGGCCTGTCTCTCCACTTGGTGAGACTGCTGGAAAGCCTGCAGGGTCTTCTGCAGCTCCTCCTGCTACTTAGCGAGCCACAGCACGGTGTCCTCCATTCTCGGATTGCCACTCGGTGGCGGCTTCGGATCCTAGACAAGCCCCCACGTGTAATGGGGTGCCCCCCATGCCCCTGCATATCCAGCCCCTTGGCCCCGCTCCTCATAGACTCAGGGACACTCCAAGCAGGTGCAACTCCCAGGTTCTTCATTTGTGTCCATTTCCCACCACTAGTTTCCTACTATATACAGGCTATTTACAATGGCTTGGCCTAACACAGGCCTGGTCAGCAACAGCATAACAGGCTCCTACCTCTCCCTGAGCCTCCTGGTCTCCATCTCCCTTTTCACTCACTGCCTCCCAGCCTTATAGCTCCTGCCTAATGAGGCTGGCAGGTGAAGTCAGTGACTAGGCAAACCCAGGATATTTACCCAGCCCCAACCCGTTCCCCCCGATTGGGGCTGGGGTGGAAGGCGCTGATTGAGGCTTCCCCAGCAGTGCCCTGTCACAAGCCCTAGCTGGGCTCTGTGGAAAGAGTGGATGGCAAGTAGCCACATGACTGCTGGAGCTGCCAACGAGGGTCAGTGGCAGGGCTTGGGGAGGGACACGTTGGCGAGGCAGAATAGGAGACATTTGATTGACTGCTACCTGTGCTTTACCCAACACCTCAGTTCAGAGCCAGGCGCTGTGTGTTTTCCTGACTGGGGCCTTTGGAGCTTACTGACGTAGAAATAAACAGTAGTAAAGAGCCCCATCCTTGCTGCAGAGGCTCGGTTATGTGCCGGCCCTGTTCTCGATCATTGATTACCAACCCCATCCTCACCGCAAGTACTCCCCTCTCCACTGAGTGCCATCAGGCACTGGCAAGGCTCTTTCTTTCAGAGTCTGAAGAGATACCTGACGTGATTGCTGCCATGAACCCAACAGCATCGTTCCACCGGAATCCCCCCGCAACCTGGCAACTAGTTTCATGTATCAACTATACCCAGTTGCGGCCCACCTTGTCATCTGCAGGGGACTGTCCTTGAGACCCATCTTTTTCTCTTAGTATGAATGCCTCACCCTCTCCATTTCCATCCCATCTTTCATTCTTGTCCACTCCAGGTTCTTATCCCTCACCTCATGACAAACTTCTCACACATACTCTGCCTGACTCTTCCTTGGTCAACAACCCCATCTCCAACTTACTTTCCTCAGCAAGAACCTTGAGCTAGTGGTGACCTTCTCTCCCACCTCATCCCTTTGGGTCAGCCTTTCACCTTACACATGACTGTCCCATTCTGGGGCGGTGGCAGCAAAGGACAATTACCTTCTTCTCTTGGCTCACAGGTCTCTCTGTTCTCTTCCTACTGGGCTGTAACGTGGTTTCCGTTACCATTGCTTGCTCTGGGCTGCTGGAGCGCCTCACACCTCATCTTGGCTCTCCAGCACTGGCTGCTCCTGGTGTTGTTGCTAGAGGTGGAATTACAGCATGTCCTTCTCCTTTCTGCTGTGGAGCCTCCCAAGGGCCAGTCTTTCTGTCTTCTCTACCACATCATCTCCTCAGCCTATCATTGTCACAGACAATAAAGCCCATTCTTCACCCCTGCTCCATTCCTGCGTCTTCTCAGTCCCCCTTAGTCATGCTTACCTTCCTGTATCCCCCATCCCTTCCTCTCACTGTACCTGGCCGGCCTGGCCACCTACGTGCACTGTTACCATTTCTCTTTTGAATGTCATGGCTCTTTCGTTCCAATCTATTCTTTGTCTTTCACTTGCTTTCTTTTGCTCCATTCCACCCTCCTTTCCACCTCTTGCTTTAAATCATTTTGTGAGACTTGATTCATAGATTCATAGACTCTAGGACTGGAAGGGACCTCGAGAGGTCATCGAGTCCAGTCCCCTGCCGTCATGGCAGGACCAAATACTGTCTAGACCATCCCTGATAGATATTTATCTAACCTACTCTTAAATATCTCCAGAGATGGAGATTCCACAACCTCCCTAGGCAATTTATTCCAGTGTTTAACTACCCTGACAGTTAGGAACTTTTTCCTAATGTCCAACCTAAATCTCCCTTGCTGCAGTTTAAGCCCATTGCTTCTTGTTCTATCATTAGAGGCTAAGGTGAACAAGCTTTCTCCCTCCTCCTGATGACACCCTTTTAGATACCTGAAAACTGCTATCATGTCCCCTCTCAGTCTTCTCTTTTCCAAACTAAACAAACCCAATTCTTTCAGCCTTCCTTCATAGGTCATGTTCTCAAGACCTTTAATCATTCTTGTTGCTCTTCTCTGGACCCTCTCCAATTTCTCCACATCTTTCTTGAAATGCGGTGCCCAGAACTGGACACAATACTCCAGTTGAGGCCTAACCAGCGCAGAGTAGAGCGGAAGAATGACTTCTCGTGTCTTGTTTACAACACACCTGTTAATGCATCCCAGAATCACGTTTGCTTTTTTTGCAACAGTATCACACTGTTGACTCATATTTAGCTTGTGGTCCACTATAACCCCTAGATCTCTTTCTGCCATACTCCTTCCTAGACAGTCTCTTCCCATTCTGTATGTGTGAAACTGATTGTTCCTTCCTAAGTGGAGCACTTTGCATTTGTCTTTATTGAACTTCATCCGGTTTACCTCAGACCATTTCTCCAATTTGTCCAGATCATTTTGAATTTTGACCCTGTCCTCCAAAGCAGTTGCAATCCCTCCCAGTTTGGTATCGTCCGCAAACTTAATAAGCGTACTTTCTATGCCAACATCTAAGTCGTTGATATTGGGAGGGACCGACATAAAAACAAATGCCTTTGTATCATAGCCTGCTCAGTGGAGAAATGGTCCCCTTCAGTTTCCAGAGATTGACTGAATGGCCGTGTTTGTGAATGCTAAATTCACTTAATGACATACCTCCCCTGGGGATGCCCTTGTTCCAATAAAAGATATTACCTCATCCACCTTGTCTCTCTAGCCTAGGGACTAATTCTGTTACCTCTTAGTTTGAAAACTCATTGGGGGTAGACCACCTCTTTATTTTCCCTGCAGAAGGTCCTGCATGCCCACAGTGGATGCTGCTAAGATGTCAGCATTTACCAGTGCTTGCCACACAGTGGAAGCTGAGCTTATCATAATTCTTCCCTGTATTTCAGGAGTCTCCATGTTATCTCTGTAGCAGAGACTGGCAAATGTGGGCTTTTTAATGGCTTCCAAAGTATGGACTGATTAAACAAATGATAAACCATAGCAGGTAACAATTGTAATAAGGACAATAATTCCTCATCTTTATTTTTTCCAAATCCTCTGAATGAATTGTTGACCTCAGTTTGGCATGTGAAGGCAGACGACAAAGGCCACTGGATAAGGTCCCGTGTGAATCATGGAAAGAAATAAAGAGATTTTTATTAACCAGCAATGGCAAGAAACAAACAAGGAGGAGGTAAATTTCACAGTGTGTATTACAGGTTAGCAGAGAAGGAGAGGAGAAGATTAACAGAGTCTTTCATTTTCTTTTTTTATTATGTATATTTTCATTAGAAAACAACCTTAAACACCTAAGAATAGTTTTCCAATAAAACACCAGCTCTTGAAGAGCACTTAGAAGTTTCCATTTGGGATTCAGGAGAATGACAGGACAGTAACACAGTCAGAATGGTCATTCCTTGGGGCAAATCCCTCCCTCTTGGTTGAGTTTTAAGCCTAACATTGCTGTTCCCCCTTGGTTCCTGTTAAAAATCAGGGTTCCCAAACACACAGAAGTCTCCATAGAGAGTCTCTAATGAAATGTTTTCATATGGGCACACAGTTTACTTTCATCACTTTGTGGATATCATGAGTCATACAGAGCCTTATTAAAGGACTTCAGTGATTCAAGAAGGGACATGTCACCCCAGGGACAGATCCCTCTTTAGCTGAGGATCAGATTGCAGCCCTCCTGAGGGCCTTCAAAGGGACTAAACTGTGATTCAGAGCAGGTGTAGAATTAGCCTATTTGTTGTAAATACACATGAACGAGGCTGTTGTGGTGGGGGATGAGGGAAGCAGATGCCTTTTGCTTTCCCCCCTCTGGCTGCTTTGTTTTTTCCCTCCTCCTTAACTGGGAAAGGATGAAAGTTCTGAACTGGGTCAGTGTATTGCAATGTGCCTGTCCCTTAGCAGGTAAGGGCGATAAAAGGGAGAGGTTTTTACCTCAGGGTAATGATATAAGCTATCCCAAGATAAAAACACAGTGAAGACAAAGCACTTTAGTTTGATCATGAGGTCGTTTACCTCACAGTAAAGTGTCTTCTCTTCACTGTGTTTTTACCTCAGAATAGCTTATCTGCATTACCCTGAGGTAGCCCCACCCACCTCCGCACACACACACAGTTTATGGCAGTGAAGACAAAGCATAAGAGTGAAGCTGTTCCAGATTGCAAAGCCAGGCCCCGCCGGAGAGAGGTTTCATTGGACACACCAGTTTAAGGGAAGTGGAGAGATGTTTGTGCCTCCATCAAGGAGAAGGAGGGCTCTCCATACCCCTGGTATTAAAGACCTACTTTGCCATTCAGTGTCACTGATCCTCACATTGGAGGGGCCAGTGAGGATGAGGATGTGATGGGTGAGAAGAAGGATGGAATAAAACCTTGTAGGATCCAGGGCAAAATTCTCCAGCCACAGGTTCAGAGAAACCCCCAATTTCTCTCTCTCATGAGATCAAAGGCACAGGCAGTTTTAGGTCAGCTGGAGTTGTGCACACCGTTCTTGTTCAGTTGAAAACTGACTCTTGAGAGCAGAGCTGGAGTAAGGAGATTTGGTAGGCTGTGTAGCTATCGTCTTGTGTGGGCAGGGGAGGAGAAACCAGAGCCATCAGAAAAGGTAACAGAAAATTTACAGGGGAAAAATGAAAAGCTGGGTAATCAAGGAACTGCTGTGCTAAATGGAACTGCTCCTCTTAGAGGGAGCTGTGCTAGCGTCTTTGAACACAAAAAGGGTGGATCACATAGAGGTGATCCTGGCCACTAAAGGCCTATGATGCTTTTGATGATGATTGGTGTCAGACACATGCTGTTGTGTGGATGAATACACTCTTGCATTAGTAGAGCTTTTAGGATCTCTAATAGCACCCTTTACTGCAGTTGGGTGACACCTGGTTTTTGTAGTTACCAGTGTCTCTCTGGTGCCCGAATAAAAATACTTACTTGACTTTCCTGATACTTTTGAACCACCTTGCCATCACTGCAAAGGATGCTGGTGTGACATCATCACAAATGACGTTTTGATATCACCACCCTCCTGCGATGGCACAAGATGAAAGTGCACATGCTGGTTTATAAAGCCAGTGAGCGGTGAAAGCAGCTGCTGTCATCACTGGTGAAAACACCTCGGATGGACACAGGAACACTGTTGCTGGCTTTGGCCACCACTCAGAGTAATTCTCTGGTCACTTAGTGGAAATCTGAGCTCTAGGAAGGCTCTGTGGCTTTGGAGGCCACCATTGCTCAAAGACTGGGCTCTGGACACTGGACAGGCAGCAAAATAAAAGTAACATCCTTGTTTTGTTCTATACAGAAGACCTTGGTGTGTAGCAGTACTCCTTACTCCTTGGCTCCTTTTTTGTTTATTTATTCAGTTCTCTATGCTCTGAATAACATTATCTTTCTCAAGAACATTTGGAAGAGCAGGTTGCTTATAGGAGTAGGCAGTAAACAAGCTGAAAACAACACTGTCAATGTGGCATAGAAAAGAATCTCCCTTATTCTTGCCCCATGTTCACCTCTTGTCAATAAACTTGCGACTTGTATGGTTCCAAGCATTTGTGCTTTCGTATCTTTGTGCTTGCTTGAGTATGGCTCAGATAATTTCAAGAGGCCTTTAGTCTATCATCCACTGCACTTCAGGACCCAAGTATCTCTCTCTCTATCTCACACACACATTGAGTGAACATTTAATGAAAGATTGGTCAAGAATCCCATGCAAGGATTTCTTTTCTCCTTCTGCCTGTCTAGAGTAAGGTCCTGCGTTGTTCTATCTACCTAATTAACTTCTGTCAAGACTTTTTTTTTTAGGTTCAATAAATTAAACATTCGTTCATGGTTGTTTTTTCCCCCTCAAAGAAGAGTAATAGTTTTGTAAACTTGTAATTCTGTTCTGGAAGAGGAAACTTCATTCTCTCTTCAAAGAAGAAATTCACCCACTGAGTTGGAGGTAAGTGGAATAATAAACCAAGATATTTTTGATGTTTTTGTTAACAGTGCAGAAACTTGATGGTCTTTTCTACTTGTATACAATGTGATAGATGTCAGATCAGACACTGCTCCATCAACTACACTGTGTCAACGTCACATCACTGGAAGCCATCAAATGGTTACTACTGTAAAGGAAACCATTGCTTTATTCAGTACATCTCCCTTAAGTGTTGAAGTGGAGGGAGATGGTTAATATGGTAGGTTCCTGCACTAGTTGTTTATCTCTGGATTCTAATGTGCTTTTGGTCACAAGTGCTGGTTTCAAAACACTACAGATATTTATCCATGTTGCACAATCATCCTATAGTTTATGCTGTAGGTATCTCTGTTCATGAGAAGCCGCAGTCTGGGCAGGCAGGGTTTTGCCACAGAGCAAGAGATCTGCACTGGCAAAAGGAATTTGGCAATGCGGGAGTGGAATAGCAGGGAGTGCACCAAGTCATGAGTGGGGTGCATTGATACTGAAGGTTAGGATCTCCTGGCAGATGCACTGCTAGTCCCAAGGGATCAGTCCTTCTGGATATTCCAGTGTTTACACTGATTTTCCCTCACTGTGCGTAGCTAACAAATGCTAAGAGGAACTGCTGGTAACATGCTGGCATTATGATGAAATGGGAAGAGGAATTAGTTGGCTCACTGGCCTTGTGCTCTCAGTTGCAGTGCAGGAGTCCTGGGTTTGATTGCTGGTCCCATCTCTCTGGATCCATGGGGTGGCAGTGCTATAGAGGCAGCTTGCTTATCTCCTGAGTGAAGGTGAGCTACCTCCTTAAATACTTTGTCCGCCTGGTCAGAGATGCTGAATCATGGAATTGTGCTCTTGATGTTGCTCACCCTGTGGTGAGATACCCAATGCCCTACAAGACATGCAGCATGTCTATTGGAAAAAATCAGGCCTCTCCTTTGACAAGAGGGACAGCTGGCAAACTGTACGTGGGCAGCGACCCTCAAGATGGCCTCCAGTCGATGGCTTTCTCAGCCAGAAGGAAGTTGGCGGTGATATGGGGCCTACTAGAGGAATTGAGGTTTGACGGAATCCACAGGGATCTGGCAAGTCTGAGGAGGTTTGTTCCTGTTTCCCTGAGTGAAAATACAGTTAGTAGCTAATACCTTTACTATTTCTTCCCCGTACAAAAGATTGGCATCAGTGTCCCTGATCCAGAATAATGCCAGAAGTACGCATCTCTTGGGACATTTGTGGCAATAGTGATGTGCTCTTCCTCAGGGCCTTGCCACAGGTGCAGGATGATACAGGTGCATCTTCAAGACCCAGTGTAGAAAAGCACAGGCCTAGCGTTATTAAAGCAAGGCAAAAGGGAAATTCATTCATGCGTCTTGAGAGCCAGCCCACCAGTGCTGACATTTGAAGCGGGGAATGGAGTGTTTTATTGGCTTTCGGGGCTTCACGACCAATCTGGTCCTGTGGGAGCTGATTGGCAGCAGGAAACTATGAGTTTCAAAGTGAATATATATTGACAAAACAAAACACCCCAAGGGCTGTGTGTCCTGACCAGAGGGGGGTCAGAAGAAGCAGAAGCCTCTTAGACCCCTACTACAGTCAAAGTGTGTGCTTGTGCTCTGGTGGAGGAGGTGGGAGGAATGGGCTTGAGGGTGGGTGTTTAGTGGAGAGACTGGCAGAGCAATGGAGGCTTGTGGCCCCCACCAAAATTTTGAGCACAGAGGAGAGAATTGAGAGAAGTCCCACAGAGCAAAACTTCTCCAAAAAGGCAGTAAGTGACCCATCAAAGCTGACAGAAAATCAGGAAACTAACAAAATGTGAGAATTAGCAGGACCCCGAATCATTTCAGACCCCTCGTCTCTCCGTCAGCCGCCTCTGACTGTTTCACCGTGCCATAAAGCACAAGAGCACAGGAATGCCTGATGGGGGTTTTGCCTCTACCCCACCCCGATAAACAGCTGTTGAGTTCTTTGCAAACGGCATTATCTGAGGGAAGCAGCATTCACTGCCTTGTAAGAATCAGGTTAAAAATACAAACAAGAACTCTTTGACAACAAGGCAAAGTGAAAAGTACTTGAAAGAGAAGGCAAGACGAGCAGTGACATGAAGGCGGGACAATGCCAGGGAAGGGATGCCTTCCATAGAATGACTTTGTTTAGCCCGTTACCTTGTCCCTTCTGCCCTCTGCAAACCCCCTCCAGTCCACGGTGTGTTTTGCATGGCTCCATTTTTGCAGTTTTTATTGTCCTGCCTAGGAGCAGAAATGGTGGGATGGGGACGGGAGGGGGGAAAGGGAGGAGATAAGAGCGCATTCTGCCATTGAACACAGACGCTCATTGCTATTGCTGCCATCCTCAGAGATGCTCCAAAAAATAATAAAAAACAAAACAAAACGCACACCCATTGCTCTCAGACCAGCAGCCTAAACATTCATAAACTCAGAAGCACTTTGCTCAGGCATAAACTGCTCTGAAAACAGAGGTTCCAACCTGGCTTCTAGGAGATTGTGCTGGTGGTGGCAGCTCTCTGAATGAAAGCGAAGATCCTGAGCGCTAGTTCAAACAGGAATTATTTGGGGGCAGTTCTCTGGCCTGTGTTATACAGAAGGGCCGACTAGATGACCACAGTGGTCCCTTCTGGCCTTGGGAATCTATGAATCTGTGTTTAAGTAAGCGTTATAATTAATTTCCAACTTCCTTTACCTAACATCTTATCTATCGAGGTACTTTAAGTGCTCCTTGTCATCATGGATGCCCAGTCATTGATGAACTCAGCAAGCCTGCGTGTTCTGTTCATTTGGTTTGGCTATCAAATAGCTGAAATAGGTCTTTGATTCTTAAACCAGTTGTGAAAAGACTCAGAAGGTCACCGTCTCTGAAACTGGACTTCGTAGCATCGTCAGTAAGCCAAACAATGGGACTTTCCACCCATGAAGGATGCTGTGGCCACTCAACAGCACAGACCCAGACAGGCCAGTTGTAACTGGAAAATGTATTTCTAAGCACATTGCATGGAAAACACGTGTATAGAAAATGTTGTAACAAATCCATGACCAAGTAGGACCATGTGGTTGTCACTATGCTGCACATTACAGCCACTCAGAATGTCATGTGACAATGGTGGTGGGACTCAGACAGAACCCTACCACTTCAACAAAAGGGGACTCTCTAGTAACAGTATAGGGGCTATGATACACCGAGCTGAGCAGTTAGAAATTTGTCCAGCGAAAGGCAGTGGGTGCTCATTCCTGCTAACCAGCTCATTGCTATCTATTTTACACACACTACCTTATCAAGTCAATGGGCTTTGCAAACATTGAGTCTCACAACACCCCTGTGAGGTAGGTAAGTATTCTCATCCCCGTTTTTCAGATGGGGAACTGAGCCAGAAAGATTAAGGGACTTGCCCAAGGCTACAAAGAGAGTTGGTGGCAGAGCTGGAGTGAGCTGACTCCGTCCTGTGCTCAGCCGCCAGGCCATGTCTCTCTTTCATGGTGAGATGTGCTTCTGACCTTACAAACTCCCAACCTGCTAACCCCAGTGAAAGGAATTTGGTTTTCCTTATTACATAATGGGAGTTGGAGGGAGACAGATGATGCTACTTAATATTATGTTTGACAGTCCCTGCCCTTGTCAGAGCATCACAAGTGGCCAACTCTTGTGACAAGAACACTGCCCTTTGGAAAAGCCTCTGGGGCACGGAAAGGCTGCTGTGTTCCCTTACAGGGCTACTCCTGCGAGAAAGTCTGGTTAAAGTAAGAGACATGCTCCCGACAGCACCTTTCAGAGGTCATCAAAACAGCCCTGACACCAACCAAAAGCACTCTTTGGTAGACAGTGAGATAGGTCAACTAGACGGACACTGGCCTCCCAGCAATCATGTTTGTTTGCCTGGCTCCTCATTTCATCAGCTATCTTGGGATTAAGTCTTATCTCCGGGCAGAGCTCAACTCAGCTGGGGTTTCAGAACCCACACGTCATCTGCCATAAAGACACCTGTTCTGTTGCATTCTGGTATTCAAAGGGACACTGTCAAGTAATGGAGGCCCGAAAATGTGACCGTCCTTAAAATGCTTATCTTGTCTGAGTGCTAAATTGCTTTCAGGCCTGAGCGCCCAGAGTTCATCAGCTGAATCCATATGTAGAGGCATGAATCAAAGTGAAATCACATGAATCAACTCCCATGGCTCCAACAGAAGCTGCAAGAGGCACTCAGATCCCATGGTGAAGGATGGTAATATAAACCCCTAAGACAGGAGACCCCAGCACAGCTGAAAAATCAGGCTGCTTTCGTTCCTCTGCTTACATATGGGTTTTGGTGGCTAGCACCAGGCACTGGGATTCACCAGTGTGGTGTTAGTTATTTTTGATTTGCTGTGCCGTTGCTCCAGAACCAGTTAACACTCCGCATTGTCATGGTTTCTGCTCTTCTGCGCCCTCTGCGACAGCAGCAGCTGTGTTAACAAAACCATTCTGTTCCAGGGCTGTGATGCAGTGCCGTCAGCAATGCTGGGGCACACGAAAGTAAACAGGGTGCAGCCAAGTTTGACTTCCTGCTGCAGCAGACGGAGAGGAGAGGGACAGGGTGGAGGAGAGCACAGCGGGATAAGGGCCTGGCCAGGGGAGAACAGTGTGTGCCAAATGGAAAAGGACAAAAATCAGTAGGGAAATAATTTTTATTGTCAAGTCTTTTAAGAGAATATGACAAACGTCGGTGAGTTAAAAAAAAAAAAAGCCCCTAAAAACTATTTAAAAAGTACTTGACAGTGTCCCTTTAATACCCACAAATGATTCAGCCATTGTGCATTGAAAGAGGATGTTTCTGAAGAGCAATTGGTACTTTCACGGATGGCTCCTAGAGAAGGCAAATTATTAAAAGCATAATATATTCACGCAGGGACTGGGCTTTCTCTTCAGACTAAGTCTTTGTTAGCTCATGATTTAGTCTTTTCCACTCAGTCGTTCAACAAACCGGATATCGACGACTTAACCTATAAGATTGAGTGAGACTCTCTTGCAAATTGAGCAGCAGGGATATAAAGTTTAAACACCCCGCCACACTCTTATGAGAGTCTGAATCACAGCTGCAGGAGAAAGCCGAGGAGATGGGACTGGCCTAATGTAATCAACTGGAGGTGATGGGGTATGAGAGGAAATTAACCTGGAGCAGCCTCCTTTCTCAAAGTCTGCCTGGAGGATGGTTTTTATGAGTGGGACGGTATGAAGGTGGGATTTGGGGGTCATTGGACCAGTGCTTGTGCTTCAAACACACACAGCACATTTGTACAAACTTTGCCAAAAAAAAAAATGTCCGTCAACCCCTCTCCCAGTGCCATTCTCCAGACCCCTTGCCAATTTTTGTTTTGGTGAAATATGGACAGATTTTTTTTTAATATTAAAACTGAAAAATCCCTAGCCCCTTCAGTGGAAATACTCCATTGCGAGTAATACAGGGCTCCGGAATGATTTATGAAACAAAACGATGACTCAGATCCCTGCTTAACACAATCTGAAAACTCCTCCGAATACGTCGCTTCCGTCATTCCCCGTCTGTTTGTAATCATCCCACACTGTGTGTCTGTGTGCGTGTGAGGCGTGTGTGTGTGTGTGTGTGTGTGTGTTTGCAGAACATTACCCATCCCAGCTAATAGAACTTGTAAGACGTGCTAATATCGGCTGTTCCTCTGCTTCCCCAAACCTCCACTTAGTCAGTTGTTTGTCTGTATTGCACTTGTTTTGTTGTTTTTTTTTTAAATAATATTGACTGGCTGGAAAACGTTAACCTCTTTAGCATGTGTGTGCAGCTCTGCCTCCATCTTCTTCTTCCTCAGTTGGCCAAGTGCTGCTTATACGCCTTGCGCAGCTACCCAAAAAATGAAAGGCACACCATGCTTCTCTGCTCTTGAGTTGTCTCCTCCACTTCGCGTTAAGGCCTCCTGAATTCCATCACTCAGACTGTTGTGACCCTCATGACGAGCTCTCTGTTAGTGCTAGACTGGCTTCTTTGTTCGTGAGGCCTCAGCTGGCTGAGTATATGCAAGATGGTGTAAGCACAGTGGTGGTCAGACAGGGTGCCAGTGGCGTGGCTAGTGCCCCGGACCCCGTTGTCGGCTGGAGTGGAGTTGCTGGCTGCACCACCAGTGGAGGACGAATGGTTGGTTTGGGAGGAGGTTCGGAGGTTTGTCCTGGTCCCTGTTTTTTGATCCTCCATGTCTTTTGTTTTGTCATAGTTCAGCACTTTCCACTGTTGATTTACCGCCTGCCACCGTTTGAAAATCCGGTAAACCGAGGGACCTTCGTGTATTATTAAACCTGGAGGGAAGGCAAAAAAAAAAACAAGAGAAACTCTAGAGAGAAGCTGTAAACAGCTCAGCATCACTCCCTCTAACTGCCTGCTTAGTGGCCCGTGGACCCAGCTCTCTCGGTCAGTGTGCATTCTACGATAAATCAAATAATTACTGACTAGCAGAGCACAAGCCCTTCTGCTCAGTCGGACCACCCTCCACCTGAATTAACAGATCACAGTTTGATCTCAGCAGTCAGCAAACAGGTCTTACATGCTGCAGGATGGCTTATTCTGTACAGCACAACAATATCCCTTGACCAGTGCACCTCTTGGTTTGATCCACCATACATGCTGTAGGTCATGACTCAGCTGAAAATGTGCTCATGGGGGAGTGTAACTGGAATCTGTGATCTGTTGGCAGCCATTGGTCTGACATCACATGGACGTGTAACTCAAATCTAGCTGCATGCATAGCAGCAACAGGGCAGTGGGTGTCTAGTGCCTGAAGCACAGGGTCTGGAAATCAAGACAGGGTGGTTCAATTCCTGACTGTCACTGACTTGTTGTGAGAAGGACTTACTTCCGTGTCTTGATTATGTCATCTGCAAAATGAGGATAAATGATACATACTCATCTTTGGAGAGTGCTTTGATATTGATGGATGAAAAACCATGCAAATTATTCATCATTAGCATTTGGGACAGGGTGTGCGTGTGTGTGTGTTGTTGGAATCTGTCTACCTCCACCAAACCAGCATCAGATATGGATATAACAGAAGTGTGGTCTAGTGGTTAGAGCAGTGAACTGTGACTAGAACTCCTGACTTCTAATTCTAACTGTCTACTCATGCCTGAGACATTGGGTAGGTCAGTTCCGCTCTCTGTGCATCAGTTATGAGGTTTGTCAAATCAGGATAGTAAAAATACTCAACTCCCTTGCAGGGGGGTTGTACTAATCAATTACTTCATCTTCATAAATCACCTGGAAGATAGAATATGCAACCTAAGTGCTAAGTAAATAGTAGTAATATTCTAAATACGGACTCTATCCAGCTGCTCTGATACCATAGCGAATGGCACAGCATAAATGCCTTGCTAGCTAGCTTAGACAGATATAGATAGATTCCCACATACTGTCCTAGCACATCCTACTGAACTGGGGAGCGAAACCATGACACCTCAGACATAAGGCTTAGCTGACATATTGTAACATTATTCAGTACATCAAATTTCAATCTTGGTCTGAAACACTTAATTTAAAGTCGGATTTTATACAAAAGTAATTCACATGAACCTCCAAATCAGCCTTTGCTGGATGGTTGGGTGCACAGTGGTTCACCCATTACAAAAGCACAACAGCTGCCAGGCTACTGCCAGCATTCCAGCAGGCAGATAAACACTGAGACAGGCCAGCACCTGGATTGTTTGCTTTTTCTTGGTGCTATTGATTCACTCTGTCTGGGACACGATCAAGATCAGATCAGAATGAGAGAAGCTCCCAGGTAGATGCCCTTGGGAGCAACCCCTATTCACCAGCCCATGAACTTTCATGAGCATAAATGCAACAGCAGAGAATGAAAGACATAGAATCACAGGACTGGAAGGGACCTCGAGAGGTCACATAGTCTAGTCCCCTGCCCTCATGGCAGGACTAAGTATTATCGAGACCATCCCTGACAGGTGTTTCTCTAACCTGCTTTTAAAAATTTCCAATGATGGAGATTGCACCTCTTCCCTAGGCAATTTATTCCAGTGCTTAACCACCCTGGCATTTAGGAAGTTTTTCCTAATGTCCAACCTAAACCTCCCTTGCTGCAATTTAAGCCCATTGCTTCTTGTCTAGTCCTCAGAGGTTAAAAAGAACCATTTTTCTCCCTCTTCCTTGTAACAACATTTTATGTACTTAAAAACTGTTATCATGTCCCCTCTCAGTCTTTTCTTTTCCAGACTAAACAAACCCATTTTTTGTCAATCTTCCCTCACGTGTCCACATTTTCTAGACCTTTAATCATTTTTGTTGCTCTTCTCTGGACTTTCTCCAATTTGTCCACATCTTTCCTGAAATGTGGAATGAGAATCAAAGTCAAGTGTGCAAAAGCCTGGAACTTGACCTGGCCACTTGCATTTCACAGTGGGTTTGTGGCCGTAAGTGCTGATTAAAATGACTTCAGTATGAGTGCCAAGCACACCATTGCAGAAGTACAGTGAAACCACGCTATAACGCGATGTTTGGGGTCCAAAAACTTTCATGGCGCTAATTGCGGGGTCGCAGTATAGCCGGGTTTCAAACTATTCAGTTTGTCAGTGGTCCTCAACGTGGTGCATTGATGTGTGCCGCCTAGTGCCCCTAGTGCCTAGTGCCCAGCAGGGGAGAGGAGCCGTGGCACCCCGCCTGCTGGGGACAGAGAACTCCGGGGCTGCGGGCGCCAGTGCTTTCTGTCCCTGGCAGGCATGGGGCTGCGGCTTCTCTTGAAACAGGAAAGAAGCCGCGGCCCTGCACCTGCCGGGGACAGAGAGCACCAGTGCCTGAAGCCCCAGAGTTCTCTGTCCCTGGCAGGCAGGGAGCCGCGGCTCCTCTTGAAGCCAGAGAGAATCCGCGGCCCTGCGCCTGCCGGGGACAGAGAGCACCGGCGCCCGCAGGCCCGGAGAAGCCGGAGAGGAACTGCAGCTCTGCGCCTGCTGGAGACAGAGAGTACCAGCGCCCGCAGCCTCGGAGTTCTCTGTCCCTGGCAGGCGCAGGGCGGCGGATTCTCTCCCCTGCCATGGTGTTGGGGACCACTGGTACAGTACTATATTATGCCTTAAAGGGGAGCCAACCTATGATCGCGTTATATGCGATTTCGCGTTATGGCGAGCGCGTTATTGCGAGGTTTGACTGTATTTATAAGTACAAGTACAAGTGTGCTGTGGGAATAGCGTTTATGTGTTTATAAGTAAAAGTACTTCCAACTCCTGCATGATAAGAATTAGCTTCTCTGTTATAAGAATTTGCTTATCTGTTTTTTCTTTGGACACTGACCCATCACAGAGTCGTTGCTCCAGAAAAGTATCCAAATACGGGGCCTTGTACTTTGGGATTTACCCAGACACTTCGAACAAGTCTCCCCACTGCTACCTGGCCGGGCCGGGGAGAGAATCTACCCATTGCTGGTTGTAGTGATCAATCAGAAGTGAAAGGGGTGGGCTGCCACCCTCCCTGGTTGGTGCAAGGGCTGGAACCTGAAGCTCCCAAGCCAGGACAATGCGTGCTGGAGGCCAACCAGAATCCAAGAGGGATGTGACTGTTTCAAACACCTATTTTAAAAAAGCACCCGTGGATAAAAAAACATTGTGCTTTATCTACCTTTATGATGTACTTAAGTACTAAGTACAGAATATTTGAAGTATTTTGAAGTGCTCTCCATAGTTGTACTTAACATGGGAACACTGTGCATGTGGAACTGAATTTCATCAGAGAGAAATGATTTATTACCATCACCGATGAACCAAACCTTAACTGTTTTGACCTTGGTCCAGCACTCCCCCATTCTATCCGACACCCCAGTGAACTCCATTGGAACATCAGAGTGTTTTGTCATAGCTGGAGATACAGCCAACTGGTTGCACTTCCTGTCCTGAGATATAAGGCTGCAGCCAACAGGTTATTAGAACAAAAATTTGTTTTAAAAGCTCATCCTAACCTCCAACGGCCAGCTAGAAAATGCATGCAGAAGAGCTTGTCTTTCAGAATGTAATTCTGTAGGACTGTCATTTACTATCGCTTTGTAGATTGACTAGCACAGTGGACTCTGATCTGGCTGAGGCTGTACTGCAATAAAAATGTTAAATACGTAATAAAGAGCTCAGAGAGAGTAGGGCATCAGCAAGGGGAAAGATCCAGGACAACTGGAAAGGTTTGGGAATTGCTGAAATCTGGGGACAAGTTACAAACTTATCTAAAGATGTGATAATCAAATGTCACCTCCAGGTATAATGTGAAAGGACCCTTTTTCAAAATGTGGAGGCCTATTCGCTTGCAGTTAAATGTGTGCATAGCCTCCTGACTGCATTTGCCCATATACGGACCACAACTGCACGTGCTGTATAGTGAGTATATACATGTGCCAGTAACAATTTAGCTGCCTAAAAAGCCATATGCACTCACAACTATCTGAGCTGCATGCCCAACTATGGTAGCTGCATTTCCATTGCTCAATGCACAAGTTGCTTAAGCGAATGAATGGACAACATCCAGTTTAGATCATTGACTTATTAACTAGGGCTATGACTGAGTTGTCCACCCACCAGCAATTTTGAACACGGTGTTGCAAAAGATGCCATGAGGTCAGTGTTAGTGCCTAGAGAAATTTGCCAATGGCACTCACTACCATATCGAATGCCACTCATATTGGGATTTGTGATAAGCTGGAAACTCTTTGAAAAGTTCACAACATTTCTGAGCAGTTGTGGGCTTATTAAGGGTTCGATGAGAAATGGGTAAAACTGGCCAGTTTCAACTGAGCTGTGCTTTGCTATAGAGGTTTTGTTCCAAGCTGATAATCAAAGCTTGACTGGGAAGAGATGAAAGTGTCTGCCAGCTGTGCCCCGACTGGGATACTGCATCAGCACTTTTCTGGGGTCCAGCTCAGCTTCTGCAGAATTTAAGCTCCAATTTAAATAAAAACAGAGTGTCTAGCCCTCCTGGTTGTGAAGAAAACCTTCTGAATGTGACCTGAAGCCTTGCTTCCTGCATGACCGACAAACGATAGCTCTGGAAGTGCCCCATTCCCCTCAGTGAGACATTGACTCTGAGACTTAATGACAACACAAGTGCTCACATCGTTAACTTATTTCACTGCCGCTCATGTTAAATACACAAGATTGATGATGTAATCTGGTATTTTCTTTGATGCAATTTCTCCTCCTAACTGGCACAATGCGCAGGGCCCCAAACTTTGATTAGCTGCTCAAGTCAAAAAAGGTAACAATATTAACAGTTGGCTATTCTGGAACTACGGAGCTTGGACTGTGGGTCAAGTTTAGAGTATCATAGATTTTTCTCCATCCTGCTTCTTACAAACCACTGAGATTTGAAGAGCTCTAGTCATGGGTCACCTTGTCGTATCACAACCCAACACCTGACTGTCACCACACAAAGTCTGATTTTTGTTTCTTCCCTTGAAATACAGTTCGTAACTGTTAACATCAGTCATAGGGCAGGCCCCTGAAAAGCAGCACTCCTCCGGGATATTCTGGACAGATTCCACGCCCAGACAAAGAAACAGAGACCTCTAAAGCAGCTCTAAAGTGGGTCAGTCCTTGACAAGGGACATTAGATATGTATTTAAATGAGCTGTCACGTGTATGGCCCCAGACCTGTGCCGAGAGAGAGAGAGAGAATATTTATTTATGTCACAGTGCCCAAAAGTGAGCGCAGTCCCTCACAATGCAGATAAACCCACCACTGGGTAGGCAGCTGGTGCATTATGACCACTGCTTACCATGCTACCCATAATTGTCTCATTGTTACCTTGTCCTTTCCCTCTTTGTTGTCTCAACCTGTTGCCTCTTGATTTTATATTTAGATTGTAAGTTCTTCGGAGCAGAGACCATCTTTTTGTTGTGTTTTTACAGCACCCAGCACAACAGGGCCCTGATCCTTGGCTGGGCGTTGCTCCTGGAATACAAATAATAAATAATAAATGATTCCTGCTCCAAGACGCTTACAGCCTAGTTTCTGCTCAGACACAAAGAGGCCATTAAAGAATGGGGCGAAAGGGCTGGACTGACAGACTTACACCAATAACATTTCACAAACACTCAGCAAAGGCGTGAGAGCAGAGGCTCCCGGAGCAGGGGTTTGGACAGGAGCGGCGCCAGGGTATCTGACGCCCTAGGCGGACGGCCATTTCGTCACCCCCCGTGGGTCCGGTGGACCTGCCGCAGTCATTTCGGCGGGCGGTCCACTGCTGGAAAGGCTCCGGTGAAGCTACCGCAGTCGTGCCGGCGGGCGGTCCGCTGGTCTAAAGGTTCCAGTGAACCTGCTGCAGGCATGACTGCAGTAGGTCCGCCAGAGCCTTTAGACCAGCGCAGCGTCTGCCAAAATGACTGCGGCAGCTCCACCGGAGCCTTTCCAGCAGCGGGCCGCCCGCCGAAATGACTGCGGTAGGTCCCCCAGACCCGCGTGCCGTCCTGCCCTGGTAAAATAGCGCCCCCCAAAAATTCTGGCACCCTAGGCCATTGCCTAGGTCGCCTAAATGGTAGCGCCGGCCCTGGGTTTGGAGCAGTCATTCCTTGAAGAAGGAATTGGTCTTGTTTTATTTATCCAAGATCCTGATTTCAATCATGCTGTTTTCGTCCCCAAACGGTCAGAACTGGGGAGGTTTCTTTTCCGGGAGATCAGCCTGAGCCTTAAGAGCGGAGCGATGGCTGATGAAAAATTTCATTTCCATGATCCGCTGCTTGCAGACAGCTAATCCCGCATGTCTGTTCAGAGAAGCAGCGTCCATGAAACATAGGAGTCAGAAACTGAAGCATGGGCAAGAGTTTCTAATAAAGGCCAGGCAATGAGGCTGATGTGGTTCCAGTGCTCAGTTGGATAATGAAGAGCTTGACCAAATAACTGTCCACCCCATCACAAAGCCACTATGGCCGACAACCTGCACCCAAGATAGGAAGGGCCTGCTATAGCTGAAGAGTGAAATGGCCCCAGTACAACAGAGCATGGTGGGCCAAGGCTGGAATGGGAGCTTGGAAGAAGGCTCTAGTTCAGGACAGAGTGAATTGGCATGTGGACTCAGAACTAGACTAGTATGGAGGTCGGTTTGCAGCTCAGCATTGGCCCAGTTCTGGGGGAGCCCAGGAATGACGTAGCAGCGAGTGTTGCAGGTCAGGGCTGGTGTATGTTGGCAAGGGAGGAGTAAGCTTGCAAAACCACTCTGTGCTGCACCCGTCTCCAGCCAGCACTATTACACCTCGCTGTTCTGAGGAAACCATTCAAAGCAGCAACAGGGAAACCGCTGTTGCGTGATTTGTAACAGTTCATTTCTGCACATCGGGAGCCTTTGTAACACGTTATCTCACCATGTCCCTCCTCCTCAATTTTTCCCCTCCATTCTGTTGTCTGTTTCACTCACTTTCTGTGTCTCGTCTTATGTGACATTGTGAGTTCTTGGGGCTACAGACACTTCCCAGTTGTGTATCTGTACAGCACCCATCACAACAGGGTCCCGGCTCACAATGAGGTCTCTGGATGCTGCTGCTATTCTGTTCAGTTCCCTCCACTGGCCCCATCACTGTGGCATCAGAGCTATTCCCTTTAGTCTTCTACCTTTACAACAGCACATTGCTCCCACAGGTGTCCCATTTACATCATCCCCAGCCAGCATGATGGTCTGTTTTACTGAGGCCAGGGGTGGCTTTGGTGCTAGGGGAAAGGTCTCAGCTGAGAACTAAACAAACAGTCGGCATCCAGAGCAGGTCCAGCCAAGGCCAAGGAAACCCAGCCATCCTGGGAGATGGGGCATTTCCTCCTGGGATTTCGTTCCAGAAAGATTCAAGAAAACACTTTATCCTCTGACCACATCAGCCTCTCCTCCTTGAATCTCTTCCCCTTCTGAATCAATTTCTAGTGCTTTCACTGTGATTTCCACAGCTCTTTGCAGCTCAGTCCTCACATACCTCTCTGCCCTCATCTCATCCAGCATCTCCTCTCACTACTTGTGCTCTTCCATAGATTCTGTCCTAACTGCTCTGTCTTCTTCTCCCATGCCATAGTCTGCATCTGGAACAGCTTCCAGATGTCCAGGAGGGAGGTGCCCTCCCTTTCCTCCTTCCAGTTTCTCCTTAAATCCTTTCAGGAAGCTCTTATGGTCTTATGATCTTCCCACCAGGGAACACTCTGTGTACCAGGAATCTTGTCGGGTGTATTGTGTTTGCCTGAGCTAGACGGTGAGCTTCACAGGGCAAGTTGGCCGGGTTTGTAAATCGCTGTGTTCTTAAGACTGCTTTGTGAATAGTCATGAATCACTATTTCACAGTACAAAGAAGGCTGCTCCCCCGTGACTCACATAATGAGTGTCGGGGTGTGTGGTTCAGGATGGAGATGAATGGGTGAGTCTCTCAATGATACCCCAAAGTGGGGTCACCTTTTCAGATTAGGTGCTTATGAGGACTCTTCCTTTCTTGCAAAGCCTTTGGGTTCCAATATGGCTCCTCCACAAAGGCTCAGACAACACAGTGAAGGCATGGTTCCCAACACTGGCAGCTGCTGTCTCTAAGCCGCATCCCCTCACTCCCTGCTTCCTGTGTCCATATGGTAGAACTCCGTGAGCAGCAGGTCCCTTCTAAGAAGCTATTACATCACAAGCAGAGAACATTACAGCCCCTAATGCCTATCCTTAGTTTCAGCTAGACGCTAAATCCTGACAACTGAGAGATTAATCCAATGTATCAAGATCTCAAGGGGTTGCAACACTTCCTCCTCCATGAGGAGAAAAATCATTACAAACTCTGTGTGTGTGTGTGTGTGTATATCTTTTAGTTTGCAGGATGCTACCGAGGCAAGGGACACAGTTTCCAGGCAATGACAACATAATGGCTTGCAGTCATCTAGTGCCTTCCAAACTGATACATAAACTACACATCCTGGGAACGCTTTACCCACCACTGAGCTGCAGCAGCAATTAGCGGCAACCTACACAGATGTTTGGGATGGGAAACAAAGAACATTTTATCCAACTGAACCTGAAAGAGGAATTGAGAAGGCAGATTGGAATCACCCACCTTGGAATTTGTACAGGATGCTGGGGCTAGCAGCTGCTCGCGTGAGAGGTGCCAGGGGAGCGTTCTTGCCCATAAGCAGTCAGACGCGCGGTGTGACAGCTCATTTGAAAGGTGGCACATCAGCCGCGCGGCACCCCTTAACACTACACTGGGGCAGCGGTTCTGGGCTGACTTGGAAGAAGGAGCTGAATCGCTTCCACCACTTCCTGGAGCAAAAGTGTGTGTTGCTAAGGGGGGTGTCTTTCCACCAAGTTTTGACTGGGCCCAACCCAGCTATGCTTGGGAGATCACAGCAGCCCAGCATGGTTTGTTTGCAAGCAACAGAGCCAGCTCTCTGCAGGATGCCACACCTGGCAGGGGAGCTTTAATGGACACACAGCAGCATGCACAATGACTATTGGGATCCCCCCCACACACACATACACGGAGTTGGGAGTCCAGTTCTTCAGCTTCTACCCACCTAAGCTACAAGCCAGGGCCTATCCTCGCCCTGACCAGAGCACGATTCTCATAACTGTTTTACTCCCTGCTGCTGGCTGGAAGTTAACACCCCACCTCCCAAATAAATAAATAAAGCCTGTCACAATAAAGCCGCAGATTAAACGGCAGTGTGTAGCAATACAGGCAGCAATAAACGAGATCCTTCTCGTACCAAAATGAGAAAACACTCAGGCAGAATGACTTTATTTTCACAATCTTGCAGATTTCCTCCCTCTACCCCTGCCCCGTAACCTGCAGCACTCTCTATTCTACCCACAGCCTCCGCCGCTGTGAAGTCACTGGAATCGTAGCTCATGCATTAGTGGGCAGGACTGGAGGGCGCAGACGAGTGTGCATGTCGCACTCCCTGTCAGTACCTGACCTGGCCCATGGAAGTGAATGATCCAACCAACGGACCAAATTCAGTGATGAATCCTGGTCAAGTGCTACTTGAGGCATGTTGTGCGTACGCTAAGAAGAAGAGGTGGGCAGAACTGAGCCCAGATCCTTCAGCTGCAGTTAGACCAGTTTGAAGAGAACTGCACAGAATGTAGCACCTCTCTCTACATTACTCAATGCCCTGTTCTTTGGCTAGGAAAGCTTCTCTTGATCCAGCAAGCAATGACGACTCCCTTCTCCATACAAGCAGCATTCCCTGAGCTTCATTACCAAGTTCATAGAATTGTAGGACTAGAAGAGACCTCAAGAGGTCATCTAGTCTGGCCCCCTGTGCTGAGGCAGGGCTAAATAAACCATCCTAGACCATCCCTGACTGGTGTTAGTCCTGCCAGTTCTTAAAAACCTCCAATGACAGGGAGTCCACAACCTCCCTTGGAAGCCTGTTCCAGAACCTAACTATTCTTATAGGTACAAAGCTTTCCTTAATATCTAACCTAAAACTCCCTTGCTGCAGATTCAAGCTGATGATTTCTTGTCCTAGCTTCAGTGGACAAGGAGAACAATTGATCATCATCAGCCCTTAACATATTTGAAGACTGTTATCAGGCTCCCTCTTAGTCTTCTTTTCTCAAGACTAAATGTAACACAGCCAGATCCCAGTCGTCAGCAGGCAGGATTGAACTGGGGACCTCAGCACATGAGCCAAAAGCCAACTGGCTCTTAGCTAAGGCAGTAGAGCAGACCCATTTTTTCTTTCTCTCTCACTCTCTCAGTTCCACTACATGGGACAGAACACCACACTCAGAAGGTGTGTGGGTTACATAAACATGCCCAGGTTCTCAACCTTTCCTCATAGGTCAGGTATTTTTTAACCTTTTGCCATTTTTTATTTGCGCTCCTCTGGACTCTCTCCAATTTGTCCACATCTTTCCTAAAGTGTGATGCCCAGTTTTGGATACCATACTCCAATTCAACACTCCTGTTAATACAGTCCAGTTCTCAATGAACTGCCTGAGGGTGGCAGCATTTCTCATTCCAAAAGGGTGCCATGCTGGCCCTATATTGGATTCAGGAGCCCTGGCATTTCTAATTCAATCAGGTGGATTCTCTTCCTGTGTCCTGCAAACACCACAAGCCACATGCCTTTGCCATTAGGAGAGGATGTAGGCTGCTGGTGGCGCCAATGTGGTTGCTGCAGAAAGATGACTGATGCCTTCATGGGCAATTTCCAGCTGAGATGAGTTTAGCAAATCTGGACCCGTTCCCAGGAATCCCTCAGCAGCCAGTTGTACTCCTGCCTACAGACTCTGCGGATCCTGGTTTGAATGCTGGCCTTACTAATTGCTAGGACCCACCTGTGACAGATCCCCACAACAGATGAGGGACTCGCTAATAGTGTCCAAAGGATGACTAGGTCCCATCTAGGGATCTATGGATAGGTTTACACTAGGTGTGGGAGGGTCAACCTAAGATATGCAACTTCAACTACACGAATAGTGTAGCTGAAGTCACCATATCTTAGGTTGATTTACGTGGCTGTGAGGACGGCAGCAAGTCAAGCACTGCTGCTCTCCTGCTGACTCTGCTTCCACCTCTCACCACTGTGGTGTTCTGGAGTTGATGGCAGAGCAATCAGGGATCAATTTTATCACATCTACACTAGATGCAATAAATCGATCCCCAATAGATCGATCACTACCCACTGATCCAGCAGGTAGTGTAGACGTACCCTAAGATGAGGCATGAGAGCTGAATAATTTGGCTCCTTTCTCTCCCCACTCTTGCCTGTGGTGCAGGCTTCTCTCCTAGCAGCAGCTTGGGTCCTCTGCGTTGCAGTTGGAGGTGTGGCCTGCTCCCAAGCTCTCCCATGCTACTTGCTCTTTGAGCATGGAGTGGATTTTTCCTGCCATGGCCATGCTATCCCTACCCTGGCCACTGCAGCTTTCTTCCACTCACAGCCCCATGACCCCCTGGCAGGGATCAGGACCCAGCAGGAGTGGGAGACAGGACAGGGCTCCTGGATGGAGTTAGGATGATCTGGTGAGTTCACCTAGCAGCACTGATCCACCTCCTTAGCTCTACTCCTTACCAGATCCCCCACAAAGACCAATTAAAACCACTTCAGGATTAACCAGAGTCCTGTTCTGACGCAGCAGCTGGCAGAAATCCAACCCACCAGCAGAAGGCTCAGACATACTCACAAGCGCTGCAAGTTCAACTCAGAAAGGTTTGGACTGGACAAAGAGAAAACCTTTGCAACAGCAAGGACAACTGGGCAGGTAAGCAGCTGGGAGAAGCAGCCTGGCATAATGCAGGTGCTTGGAGTGGATGGTCTGAAGAGTAGTTATGGCCTTACTATTTGCAGTATGGTATCTTTTATATTGAGAGTACAGGAGGTCATCTCCAAGTGAGCTAAAGGGGAATCTCCATTTGCTATTAACAGTATAGGACCTATGACACACAAATAAGCATTTCTGATTCTAACCCTAGAGGGCAGCGGGGCACAGTCCCACCAGGCACTTTATTCCAGTGCAGTATTTAGTGGAAGGGCAGCAACACAGGATCATTTTCTATCCCCCTCTAAAGCACAGCATATGCCAGTGGGATGTTTTCAGAGAACATTATTTATTTCCCCCTCATTAAATACTAATAAACGGACTCACTGGAGCAGAGAACACCACATGTTATTTGCAATCAACAGACCTATGGGTCCTTTTGCACAGAGGCACTGTATGGAGAGGAATGTTATCAAGATTCTTGAACATAATGTATAGAAAGGTGAATTCTTTTGAATAAAATAGCTAGGCATTCTGAATTTATTAGTACTGATGGGGCCAACCTCAAACTCAACATAGAGAGTTCAGAAGTGGATCCAAACTTGATGGTTCAGGCCCATCTCAGTTGACTGGCTCTGTATGTGCCCTGTGAAGAGCTGCCAAACTGCTAACAATCAAATTCACATGCGTGTTCTGCAGCTGCAGAAATGCCTGCTGGGGAATACACAGCAGCTTCTCCGCTCCAATCCCTGACTGAACAATCGATATGGCATTAGATGAAAACAGTCCCATCCCTTCAGAAGCAGCAGGGCTGCATTCCTGAGTACTGGAGTGCCTCGCATGTTCCTGGTTGCCTGCCACACAGCCAGTCAGTGTGAGCGTACGACTGTGCCCACTCGGCCTCCTGAGCTGTATAGCAACACACAGAGGGCAGATAAGTGGTTTTTAAAGGGAGACGCAGCCCAACAGCTTAGGACCAAGAGACCTGACCTGGCGGGTGGTAGCTCCAGTTTTCCCACCCACCCCAGAAAGGATTGTGCAGGTGTCCCTGATGGACATCACGACTGGACACAACACAGAACAGGGATCGTGGCCTCTGCCACAGCACAAGCAAAGACTCCAATTTTTCATCTTTATTACAGCTGCCTTGTCTGCTGACAGGACCTGGACCTAGTCTCTGTGACCATAAAGGGTGTGCTAGCCCTAGTCAGCCACGAAACGGGATGCGCATTGAAGCTAGGGGTGGGTGGATGGCTTGGCCCTAATGTGTTTGTGTCAGGGCTGTGGAAGGAAATCAGAAAAAGGTGGTGGTGAATTGCTCAGAAGGTCAAGAACTCATACACAAAACACCCACCTCCCTTCAAGCTCCATTCCCATGCAGCCCAACGCTTCCTCCAGTCATGCCCTTCCTCCCAACAAGGGTCCTGGTGGATTACTCCAGCAGTATTTTCCCACAGCACGAGGAAAAGATGGCCAAGTTGGAGGTTCCTCATTAAAAACCCCCGAACACTCAGCGTCCCCCATGTCCCTTGAGAGGGAGCCTGGTTGGGAAAGCTGCAGGAGTGCTGTCCCACTTCTCCACAGTTGTGTTTTCCAGACACAAAAACCCAAGCATGTACATCTCAGCTTAGAGAACTTATTTCACATTAAGGAAAGCAACAAACAGAGAAAGAACTAATGTAACATTTCTGGGAGAGGGAGAGCACCGTGTTTGCGCCTCGCTCCAAAATTCTGCAGCTGAACTGAAACACAAGCTGATACCTGCTTCACAGCTGCCTAAGCTGAAGAAATGTCTCACCATTTAACAGTGATCTACACACCAACATCTCCTTGCAGTTATATATCCCTGTCCCATACACGCACAACCTGAATGCCAGGGTTGAGCATCCTCAGCCTAGCAGAGCCTATTTTCTCTCCCTGCCTGACAGCTTTATTTTGGAGCTGTTTGTTGGGAGATCCATCATGGGCAATAGGCTGCAATTTCCAAAGGGGCCTAAGAGAAGTTGATGCCCAACTGCCATTGAGTATCCCAGCCTCATTACCCCTCCCTCCCCCAAAAGCACTGCTATGCCATGGGGGGGCAATGGACATGTTTGGCATCTCCCCTTAAATTATTTCTACGGGCCGTACTGCCATAGTGACTCTTTCCAGCTTTGTTCCTGGAGGTACTTGTGTCCTATGCATGCAATATACAGGAGCTTTCCACCTCCATCTAACCAGGCCATCAGCAGAGACAGGCCACCAGGCTCACCACATACAAAAAGGATACTCCAGCCCTGCACTTCCATAGGCAGTACATTGCAGCATGTGCAGTTAAAATGAAACCACATTAGCCTTGACAGGAAACCTTGAATTGTGACTGTCTCAAGGAAACTCCATTAATTACTGTTCCCATCGCACCTTGAAAAATCAAACGCTGTGGATCAGGTTTAATTGGCTATTGATTTCTTCTCTTATTACCTACAGTTGTGCAGAGATGCCATCGGATGGACTGGATGCCTCCGATTATTCTCTCTGGCAGCTGGGATTAAAAGCAGCGGGTGCACACTTCCTGGTATGTGATGGATTGCCGCAGCGTGCCAGCAAAAATTGTTGGCAGGATGAATGGCCGTGCTTTGCTTGTCTCCAGTGCTGCTGAGTTGCAGAGCAGCTGTTGGTGCGAAGACAAATACTTTCAGGGACCGAGGGCCAAGCAAAGGGGTGAAGCTTCTAAGAATGTGAGGATTTAGTGCTTATAAAAGTGAGGGGCTGACAGCAACAAGGCAGAGAGAAGGTCGCTGAAGAGCACTTCTAGTCCAGAGCCCAGGCATGGCTCTGCCAGCCCCTTCAGTCCTAACCTAAACAACTGTGGCTACTCTAGTCAGATCGTATGCCAGGCTGCTTAACCAACCCAAACCCCCACAAATATGCTAATTAAATGGAAGACAAGGACAAGGCATGAGCTGCTCATCAGCCGCCCCAAACACCACTGCCCTCTTGAGCTGCTTAGGTGATTTTCTTCCCCAGCTTGGGTTGCTCTCTCATTAGCTGGCAACACTCTTTGTGTTTTAACAGGAGATTATGGCCAGGCCTCCTGAACCCACACGCCACTTTAATCCACAAACACTGACTTTCCCTAATTGCGCCTTGACAGGGAGGCAGATGACCCCTCCTGAATTGCCATTTAATTAAGGGCCAGGTGCCTCTCAGGATGTGTGGATGAGTTCCAAGCTGCCACTCATCCTCCTCAGCAGCTTGAGACTCAAGGAGGCTCACTCTGGCTATTTTTATATGAGTATATCCCTATCTATATCTATCTGTTTGCACTTATGATAATCCCTCTCCATCTCTGCTCTCCAGAACTCCCACTCCTCCTTTCGCTGCCTCCGGGGGCGCAAAGCATCCCAGGAACTGACTGCATTCCCCTTTCAATCACATCTCAGCTCCTTTTCTCTCTCTCTCACTTGTTAAAGTGAAGTTTATTGGATAAGAATGTGATGGGAGCCCTGTGTCTTTTGGGGAAAGATGGAGTCAAGGAGGCGGCAATCAGTCATGTCCCAAGATAGACGCAGGGACACACTCTGCTTCTTGCAGGGTCTCTTAACAGGGAGAGGCAAGAATTTACCCCTCATGCCACAGGAGCCAAATGCACAGTTCTCCAGCTAAGCAGGTTGGGGTAGGATTAGTACTTAGATGGGAGATCACCAAAGCAAAAATGCAGGTAAAAGGTGGATGGGGCTTCAGTAGGCGGCACTCTTCTTTTCAAGGTTATACCAATCAATGGTCTTGTCTGATGCTCGGAGCTATAAGTCCAGCCCACTTGTGTTACCTAAAGATCAATAGGGGCGTGGTCTTCTCCTGTCCTGACCTCACTCCAACTCAGGAGAGGACATCTGCTGACTTGAGAGTCCCCCAGATGTTCAGCTGGACGAGACACTCTTCACCTGCTGTCAAACACACGTGTTCCTGGTGAAGAGCAGAGATATGTTACTTCATATGTGGCTGCATTTCAGTGGTGGGTGAAGGGATCCCTAACTAGTGTGTGGCAAAGTGAAACTACGTGCATTTCCGATCCGCGGATGAAAGGTTCTAGAGAGGTGCAGGAAATTGGAATCCATTACTGTATTGCAAATACGACACCACACCCCTGGGTGGGGCGAGGGCAGCAATGATTGAACCTGGCATCTCAACACACGAGCATCTGCTACTTGAGCTAACAAACTCAGTCAGCCATGTCTATAGCAGGTTGTTCTACCTCGGTGTGCCCCACTCCTGCCCAGCCCAAAGGGGGACAATGCCCCACACTGAGTGGGCATGGCTTACACAAAGATTAGCCCTCCAAACTGGCTGGCCAACCTGCATGCTCCAATCCCACATTTGCCCAGGGAGCTGAGGAAATTGCACATGCAAGCTAAACAGACATTCTGAGCATTTGGCCCACCATCCCCAGTTCCATATTGTGAAGACCATTGATCGTTATAACCTTCAAGAGAAGAGCACCACCTGCTGAAGCCCCTCCATCTCTTACCTGCGTAACCATATGGCCACATAAATAGCCATGAAATCCTGCCCATGCACTGCCTTTTGTGCCACATGACTGGCCAGCCAAGGGTTTGGGGCTTAGTAGAGAGGAGACCAGGCAGAGCTAAGGAGGCTGAACGACATGCCGACAGCATAGAATCATAGAAGATTAGGGTTTGAAAAAGACCTCATCTAGTCCAACCCCCTGCTCAAAGCAGGACCAACACCAGCTAAATCATCCCAGCCAGGGCTTTGACAACCCTGATCTTAAAAACCTCTAAGAATAGAGAGTCCTCCACCTCCCTAGGTAACCCATTCCAGTGCTTCACCACCGTCCTAGTGAAATAGTTTTTCCTAATAGCCAACCTATACCTCCCCTACTGCAACTTGAGACCATTACTCCTTTTCTGTCATCTACCGCCACTGAGAACAGCCAAGCTCCATCCTCTTTGGAACCCTGCTTCAGGTAGTTGAAGGCTGCTATCAAATGCCCCCTCACTCATCTCTTCTACAGACTAAACAAGCCCAATTCCCTCAGCCTCTCTTCGTAAGTCATGTGCCCCAGCCCTCTAATCATTTTTGTTGCCCTCCATTGGACTTTCTCCAATTCGTCCACATCCCTTCTGTAGAGGGGAGGCATTGAACAGGTGCTCATCTGGCATAGAAGCATTGGCAGCATTCAGGTGCTCTGCAGACTGCTGCCATCTCCAGCTGTGGAACTCCACACATACACAGGAGAGAGGCCCTGTGGTCTACACAGCAAGAGCTCTGCAGCCATTACTGCCCTGTGGTGTTCCGGGCCGCGGCAGGCTGTTTGTACGTGGATGGACTGAGAACCTAGAACAGTTTAAACTGGAGGCTGGGATGACACAGGTCTATGGCTTTTGAAGGAATCTATGGACAACACTATACCGACACAAGAATCAGTAGGAACTGCTGGGGAATTTTGTTCCCAGAATTCTGCTGTATAATAAATATTTCATGTTTCAAAATGTAACCACTCTGTCACTGGGAAAATGCAGGAGGAGACCAAGAACAGTCTCAGTTTATGTAGGACCTACAGTACAATGTTTTGCCAGCCACCAGAGGGTGCGTACATTAAAAATGCAGTGCACCGATATGCACTGCAGTTGCCAATGTGACCATTTATTGTCGTGCACAAAGGTGCTAATCAAGGATTGGGCCCCGCGCAAGCTAAGGTCCTGGCGCACAACAAAAACGACCATCCCTACTCCAAAGAGCAGATGCTGTTCGGGTTCTTACTGTGCCCACCACAGTGCCATCTGAGCACCCACCTTGGAGACGTGGTTGTTCATACACTGGGAAGAAAATGGGGTGGGGGAGATCAGAAATTGCCTAGGGGTGATGGAGAAGCCATAAAATGCCAAAGGAAATGTGGTGTCCAGCTATTCCTATAGGCCTGGGCACTGCATTCATGCTCATGATGCAGGGAGCATTGTTATTCCTGATTTTGCAGAGGGGGAAACTGAGGCACAGAGCAGGGCAGTAACAGGCTTAAAGTCACACAGGGAGCCTGGGGCAAAGGCAGGAACAGAACCCAGCTCTCTCGAGTCCCACTTTAGTGATTGAGTCACAAGGTCATCCTTTCCCTGGAGGGGCAGAAGCCTGTGCATGAACTGGAGAGCCATACAAACGAGTGTATATATGTAAACAAGGCCAGGGTGCCCTGCAGGAATCACTGCCTAGGATTTCCCCTAGCCACACCTCTGTCCTGCCATGTGGACAGGGGCAAAGAGAAGCTCACTGCAGGTTGCTCCGTTGAAGCTGTTTGCCCTCAGCAGCCCCTAGCGAGGCCATTGGAGCTGCACATGGGACAAGGAAACCCAGGTAGCCGCAAGCTCCAGCGGAGATCGCTAGCAGGCTGGCAGTGGGCGTTCCATGGGAGACGTCAGTGGTGCTGGGTGAGGAAACTGGTGGGCCCTTGGCTTGACATGTGTTAGGATGGACAGGCTGGGTAGGCAATAAGAAGCAGGACCCAGGAAGTCTGGATTATGCAGAAGCCTTGCTATGAGTCTGTGCGCTGAGCACCCATCTCAGTAGCATCACTTCTCTTAACAAAGCACTGGACAGTCACCATGTGCGTCTGGGTCACCATTGCGTTGACAGATAAGGACGCAGGTCAACGGCACTGGAGCAGGGAGTGCGTCTCACCTCACTTCTCTTCGAGAGCAGGACCGGGGCAGAAGCTAAACAGAGTGGGTCAAATTCTCATCCCAGCTAGACTGGGGCAGCCTCATTGAAAACAACAGGGTTACAACAGAAAAGACTGTGGCTGGGTGCATTTACAGCGAGAGACACACAATTCTCAGCATAGGCCTCACTGGTCACTTGGTTCAACTCAGGAGTGAAACATGGCCCAGGCCCAGGCTCATGTGGTAGAGGCCCATCCACTAAGCTCCAGAGGTCCCTGATTCGATCCTGCCCGATGTCAGCCAGGGTCTGTCAGCATTATAGTTGCACAGATTAACCATTGTTCTGCTGGAAATGAAAACCCACCATGCCAGGAATTTCTGTCATGGTCAAATTCCTGTACACCTAACAGGCAAAAGGTAAGGAATTAGCAGCAGCAAGCAGCAACTTTGAGGGGTGCTAGGAAGGCAAAGGCTGCTCTTCCACTGGATGCTATCGCCTAAAGCTGACAGCTTTGATTACAAGTGACGTCAGCGGTGATGCAAAGGGGGACTCTCCACAAAAGGCAAGGAAACATCAAGCCCAAATCCTTAAAATCAATCAAAACTTAAGTTCCCTGTTCATCAATGATCAGCTCACTTTGTTCTCCTCTGACCACAGGGAAATACTTATCTCCCATTCACAGACGAGCTAATCAGTTTCCCTCAGGTTTTCAGCCTTATCACAGCCACGATAATCATGTTACCGACATCCATCAAGCTAGGGCTTTCCACTTCCATCAACAGCCAAGAAGGCGCACAAGCCAGATCCTCACAGAGGACCAAGGTTCCTCCTCCTTCTCCGACTCCCCAAACCAGGATGGGAGGACACCATGATCTGCCACTGTGCTCAGATGATTGCTTTCTCTTGCATCCCACTTCGACACCTCGTTTTTCTTTGTGATTCCCCTGATCTCCCTCGGGAAAGTGGAGAGCAACGTGTGTGATGAGTTAAACTAGCTCCCATTCTCTGCCAGCACATGGCTGAGAAGGGTAATGAATGGAATGGGCCCAGGTTAATTGCTGGAGGAAATCCCATGACACCAATGGTGGGATGAGCCTGGCACTAGTTTTGGGCAAGTCTGTCAGGTTGGGATATGCCCTGGGAGGGCGCTGCTGGCAGAGGGTGTGGGGGTCATACACACGCCCAGGCACTGCTGGTGGGGGGATCATATATGCTGACTAAGCCCAGGCACAATGGGGCTGTGTGCAGAGCACACGGCCCGTAACTCCTTCACCAGCACAGGGTTTGTCTGACTCTTCTCCTTGACTTTTCAAACAGGGCATTTTTATCTGCGGAACTCCCGTTAGCATCAGGGAGCACTCCATCCAGGGCAGCCTTTCCACCCATCCCCAGGGAAAAATCGATTGATCCTGGCGAGAGAGGTTAGTCTTTGCCCTGCTCCTTCTCACTCCCTGGCAGTTTCCACAGCGTTTGGACAATGACAAAGCAGAGCCACTGATCATGCTCAAGACTGTTTGTCTCCAGTCCCCCAACCTTTATCTCTGTTATCTGACTGCCTGTGTGTACATCTGGGACACAAGAGCACATTCTGAGCCTGACCGCAGTAACAGAGAGGCGTCAGTCTGGATCATGCCTCCATTATACCATCTCCTGCTACCACAAATATCAGGGCTGTGGCTCTGCAGGCACTAGAATGAGTCTTTAAGCTTCTCCACCTCAGGAAGTACCTTATGGGGAACAGGAGGTGAAGATCCTGGTATCTCCACTCTCTAAGCACTGAAGGACCATGAGACTTTCACAGTCATGTTATTTCAGACCCAGGAACAGATCCCCGAGGTGCATATCTTGCCTTCATCATCAGCCTGAGCTGGGAGGGCCTAGCCCAGGGTACATGCACTATGTACAGAGGCCATGCTCTTGTTCTGTGCATCCCAATGCACATGGGACTTGGAGGGAGTGGAGAAGGTGGGACTGGTGAATCTGCTGCCATGCACGTCTCCCAGCCATTCCCTGCATTGAAAAGAGGACAGGAGCAACTGCAACTTTGAGGCCTGATGGTGGATAGCCATATGCTGCTGCAGCTGCCAGCTGAGCTGAATGGTCTCACTCAATAGTGAGAGGATATAATATAGAAGGATTCTACTCACATCGGCTGGAGCGTGGCTTTTTTGGGATCTGGGGTCCTGTTTAAAGCCTCCTGTGACTGCATAGGCCTCTCGCTTTAGCGCCACTGAATGAAGCCACACTGACTTCACTGCCGTCCTGGAAAAGTGACTTTAGTGCTCCACTGTGTGAAGCCCTTTATCCCCGTGCCCCCAAACTGCCCTAACCCTGACCTCAAGGGACAAGCACCATGACTGAAAAGGGCAGTTCTAGGGCCCTGGCCCATTCAGACCTTAGAGTGCCAAACATGACAATTGCAACGGAGTGTGTCTCTCTCTCTTCCCTCATAGTGCTTTGTTGGGTATTTCCCTGGCATCGAGATGTCTCATTGGTATCACAGCTTCTGCTTCCCTGGAGCTGCCACCTAATTCTGTAACCTCTCCTGGCTCACACTCTGAACCCGCTATGTCCTATTTGCTGCTTGGCCTGACTCTGCCACCTCTTAGCCCCATTGTTAATTTCTTACTACAGTATTTAAGTTCTTCTAAGCAAAGCAATCTGGGACTCCCTGTCACTCTCCACCTTGACCTCAGCTTCCTTCCCAAAGCCAGAAAGTCATGGCATTTGCACTCAGACTTTCGTCTTTCCTTGCAGATCCGCCTTGTTTGGCAGCTGCAGCTGTGCATCTTTGCCTGGATTCATCCTGACCTCAACCCCTCCTCTTTACCCCTTGGTTCATGCCTTCGTTGCTTCCCTTTTTGACTACTGAAGGTCAGCCTCTTCTGGCCTTCATGAGTCCCATGGTCTGGAGTCACTGAGCCATTCAGACTAAACTCTGACTCCAGGACGTAGCACCGTGTCATGGAACAGGGTGGGCCTGGTGCCAGGCCTTAGCCCCTTAAGGCAGGGTTGTGGGAATTTTAGTTGCCAGCATGTGTCTGAGAGGAGACTCATGACAGGCTTGGGAGTGCAGGAGACAGCTCTTGACTCAGTCTGAGAGAGACCTGGTATACCGACTGCCAGCAGAGTAACTGTCTGAGGAAGGAGCAGGGGCCCAGGTGCCACCATGAGATTGGGAACAGCCAAGTGGACTATGGTGAGCCCAGGAACAAGACCAGCAGGAGATCTTCCTAGGGAGCAACGGGGAAAGACCATCAAGGATGTGGGAGGGGTCAGATGCAGGTGATAGCTTTGCTGATTTCTATTAATAAGCCTGGCCCCAGAAAGGAAGATTTTCATGACTGACCTGTTGTGCAGTGTTTGCTTGATCAACGGAAGGGAAACTGAGGCACAGCAGCACATCCAGATGAAGGTACAGAGACTCTCTGATGCCATCTCTGCAGACATCCACCTTGAAACTGCTTTCCTGGCATTAGCTACTGTGTAGGAAACTTGGTCTGTCCTCTCCTTGAGCTGATAACCACTCACTTCTTCCCCTTTCAACCACTTGCTCTCCCATTCCCAGGTGCTTCACTTCCAGGCCTAGTCCCTCGCTGGCTCTTCCTTGCACTTTTCTATTGGCTGGGCCACTTTCCATTATGCTGCTCAGTCACCCTGTACCCCTCTCCCTTCACCTCATCTAGTTTCCCTTTAAAGCCACGTCCGTGTCTCTCTTGTGAATGTCTCTCTCTCTGTGTATGCTGTGCACTAATGCATCACACCATAGCAAAATTACATCAGGGATCAGGGCCATCCCCGGACATGGGCACAGCGCTTGCCTGTTAGTTGCATGCAGAGGTGAAAGTAAGCGGGTACGCCCCAGGACGGTGTACCGGCAACAGCCGGTGTGCTGTACCTGGGGGGGCGGCTTCCCCAGGTGGCAATATAAAGGGTCTGGGGCTCCCAGCAGCAGCAGCCAGGGGCTCCAGCGGCGGTTTAAAGGGCCCGGGGCGATAGCAGTGGCTGAGCCCTGGGCCCTTTAAACCGCCGCTGGAGCCCTCGGCTGCCACTGCTACCCCAGCAGGGGAGGGGAGGGTGCTTTCTGGTACAGGTCAGCTGTGTGGAGTCATGGTGGACCTTCCACCTGCCTGCAGTGTGGGGGGCCTGCCAAAAACAGCCCCCCAGCCTATGTCCCTGCTTCCTGGCCCCTCTGTCCAGGGCAGGTGCAGGGTCCGCGGCTCCCCACAGCTGACTGCACAGCTTAGCATGGCCCGGCTGCGGCTCTGAGGCCCTCCCCCCAGCTGGAACTGGGTCAGGGAGAGCCGCACAAGCAGCTGTGGTGAGCCGGTGCGGACCCTATACCTCCACCTGCCCTGGGCTAGGCAGGAAACCTGGGGGACAGGGACATGGGACGGGGGCTGCTCTCAGCCCCCCTGCACCATGGGCAGAGGGCAGGTCCGTGTGGTTCCCACAACTGCTCGGGCTCCCCAGTTGGGCTCCATGCTGGCCTGGCCAGGGAGGTGGGGCCTTGGGGGGGTAAGAGGGGCAGGAGGCAGGGTCCGGCCCGTTCACTTTCAAGAAGTGGGAGGGCTATGCCCCCTCTTCCCCCGCCCGACCTGCCCAGTTCTGGTGCCTCTGAGCCGGATTGCGGTGGGGAGCCCCAGACCCTCCACCTGCCCTGGGCAGCATATCCAGGGCAGATAAAGGGTCTGGGGCTCCCCACAGCAGCTCCCCAAGCTCTGGCTTCCCGCCTGGCCAGGGGGGTGAAGCCTCATGGGGAAGAGGAGCAGCAGGAGGTGGGGCTCCTGCATGTGCCCCACTTTTACCTTTTGAAAAAGTGTTCACCCCAATTCTGGGGGTGAAAAGAAAGTGTTTCCTCTACCTCATGCTCAGTGATAACACATGTTTCTCAGTCAGCCGAGTGCTCTCAGATTCCTTAAGCAGCTGAAAAATAAATGCCCTGTTACTGTGTAAGCGGCTACATTTTACAGCCTTCGACCCTCACTGCATTTGCCCATGGGACACTCCAGATCCCACGTCATCCCAAAAATGGAAAATACCTCAAGGTTGATGAGATCTTCAGAACCGGGTTATTTCTGTAAAGAGGGTGCAGTAAATGGCCAAGGCGGCTGTATCCAAACAGATCTGTATAGCAGCCAGGCCCATTCTCCGTGTGCCATCTCCTGCTCCTTCCTGTGGAGGGAGCCAGCGGGCTGCATCCCCTTGCCTGCGAAATTCATTCACCCACCTATACAGACAATGTCCATGAAGCCATACATTCCATAGCAGATCTGGAAGAGCAGGTCCTGGCGCTGCCATTTGGCTGAAGGACTGAAGGTCGACCAGATGAGCCACGAGATACTGGCGATGAGGAAGAGGGAACCCAAGATGGCTGCTGCGATCTGAACCTTCTCAATCACTGTCAGAGAGATGGCCTGCCACTGCAAGGGGAGGAAGGGATGGGAGGAAGGGGAAACAACATTCAGGGACAAAGAAAGAGGGAAAGAGGGGGAAAAGACAGGAGATTAGTTCTGCGGTGAACACCAGCATTGAAACACTCACACGGTGGCTTCCCATCCCAAAGTGCTTTACAACTCGACAGACAAACACTACACATGGATCACTTCCCCCACCACTGACATGCAGCCACCGCTGGGATGGAGCACAGCAGCTGTTTACAAGAGCACAACCATGTTCCGTATTTTGGATCTGAAAGCGAAGAAGACTCCTGTATCCAACTGATACTGCAAAGGGAATCTAGAGAGGCAGAAGACAAGTACTCGAGATGGACTTTGGCCAGACGCTGAGGGTAACTAACAGCCCCTGCTCTCATGTCAAGTACAGTGGTATGATGATTTGGGGGAATCTGTATGTACAATTTATGAATTCTGGTTGATATTATTGAGCTGTTACTATGAAGTTTGCTGTATCATGGAATGTATAAAATGTAGGCTCCACCACGGGCTGAGATGGCTTGTTGCATGCACCCACTGGAATGGGGACAATGGAGCATAGTTAACCTTAATGACTGTACTGTGACCACACCATGGGTTTCCCCCAGCCCCTCAACAGCCAGCTGGAGGTTGGAGAGTGGAAAATTGCCAGCATCAGAACAAAGGAACCAGGTGTTGTTGGTGGGACATATCAATGCGAGAGACTCATGAGCCAAACAGGAAGTTTTGGGCAGGAGAGAGGAAGCGAGGAGTATACTTTTGTACTAGAGAGGCCCTGTTTAACTGTGAACAGCGCAGGTCAGAAAATGACAGCTGGGGTGGAGAGGGATCCATGCTTCAGAAGAGACATCCTGAAGCTGCAGAGAAGGTTCCTGGGCACCCCAGAGGGCTCTCCCCTGGCCCAAAGATCTCTCCACAATGGTGAGGAAACAGGCAGAGAAATGCATAAAGGCATGGCTATTATTTTGTCTAGCGTTGTATCTCTCTCGTGCTGTTATGTAAAGAGCAATGGTGTTTTAAAACACTGTGCAAAGTCTGTGCATTGTGTGTTACATGTATCACACGCCCTTGAGAAGTTACCCTGTGGACCTGGAATACCCACATGGCTGGAATTCTGGGAAAGAGTTTATTTAAGTTACACTGAATTCTGAGGCATCAGCAATGGTCTCAGGGGCTAGATAGTTGACTGGAAGAGGTCTCAGCTCCCAGGAAGGGGTGCTAGACAGAGGAACGGCATCCCAAGAGTGTGCCTAGAGACCCCAAGGTAGGGGGAGTGCATGGACTCTGTTCAGACTCTGGAGGCTGAAAGCACATCCCACATTTGGAGCCCCTCAGAGTAGTCTGGTGAATGTCCTAGAGGGGGCACTTGACTAGATCTGTAACAAGTGGGACATTAACGACTCCATGCCTTAGGATCTCCAGTTTATACATCATCCAGAAGCAGGAACTCTGGAGGCAGGGCATCCCTGTCACCATGTTGGGGTGTTGGTGCTGTACTGACTCTGGAGAGCATGCTGCCAAAGGCATCACCAGCACCGCTTCTTGTAGTACTTACCTATTTCTTGGAGGTCTCCCATCCAAGCAGCTCAGTGCTGCTTCACTTGTGAAATCTGACAGGATCACAGTGGAAGATGAGGTCTTGCTGTAGGCTATGCATGCCTCACAAAACATGTTACAAATAATACAAGGTGAGGTTCCCTTTTCATCAGGGGTCTGAAACATTTGTGCTCCATTAGAAGGTGAACAGCAGAGCTTCTTCTAACGCAATCCCTCATCTGTATGTATTGTGTGAAGCAATTTGACATAGAATTGGAAGGTTATCTAGTCCAGTCCCCTGCACTCATGGCAGGACTAAGTATTACCTGGACTATCCCTGACAGGTGTTTGTCCAACTTGCTCTTAAAAATCTCCAATGATGGAGACTCCACAACCTCCCTAGGCAATTTATTCCAGTGTTTAACCACCCTGACAATTAGAAAGTTTTTCTTAATGTCCATCCTAAACCTCCCTTGCTGCAATTTAAGTCTATTGCTTCTTGTCATATCCTCAGAGGTTAAGAAAAAACATTTTTCTTCCTTTTGTAACAACCTTTTACATACTTGAAAACTGTTATCACATCCCCTCTCAGTCTTCTCTTTTCCAGACTAAACAAACTTATTTTTGTCAATCATCCCTCACAGGCCATGTTTTCCAGACCTTTAATAATTTTTGTTGCTCTTCTCTGGACTTTCTCCAATTTGTCCACATCCTTCCTGAAATGTGACACCCAGAACTGGACACAATACTCCACTTGAGGCCTAATCAGCGCGGAGTAGAGTGGAAGAATGACTTCTCGTGTCTTGCTTACAACAGTCCTGCTAATACATCCCAGAACGATGTTTGCTTTTTTTGCAACAGTGTTACACCACTGACTCATATTTAGCTGTGGTCCATTTTGACCCCCAGATCTCTTTTCACAGTACTTTTTCCTAGGCATTCATTGCCCATTTCATATGTGTGCAACTAACTGTTCCTTCCTAAGTGGAATAGTTTTCATTTGCCATTATTGAATTTCATCCTATTTACTTCAAACCATTTCTCCAGTTTGTCCAGATCATTTTGAAATATAATCCCATCCTTCAAAGCACTTGCAACCCCTCCCAGCTTGGTATCACCTGCAAACTTTATAGTGTACTCTAGTCTATGCCATTATCTAAATCATTGATGAAGATATTGAACAGAACCGGACCCAGAACCAATCCCTGCGGGACCCCACTTGTTATGCCCTTCCAGCATGACTGTGAACCACTGATAACTACTGTCTGGGAAAGATTCTCCAACCAGTTTTGCACCCTCCTTATAGTAGCTCCATTTAGATTGCATTTCCCTAGTTTGTTTATGAGAAGGTCATGCGAGACAGTATCAAAAGCTTTACTAAAGTCAAGAAATACGTCTACTGCTTCCCCCCAACCAGAAGGCTCGTTACTCTGTCAAAGAAAGCTATCAGGTTGGTTTGACATGATTTGACAAATCCATGCCGACTGTTACTTATCACCTTATTATATTCTAGATGTTTGCAAATTGATTGCTTAATTATTTGCTCCATTGCTTTTTTGGACACAGAAGTTAAGCTGACTGGTCTGTAATTCTCTGGGTTGTCCTTATTTCCTTTTTTATAGAGGGACACTATATTTGCACTTCTCCATTCCTCTGGAATCTCTCCCGTCTTCCTTGACTTTTCAAAAATAATTGCTAGTGGCTCCAATATCTCCTCGGTCAGCTCCTTGAGGATTCTAGGATGCATTTCTTCAGGCCCTGGTGACTGGAAGACATCTAATTTGTCCAAGTAATTTTTAACTTATTCTTTCCCTGTTTTAGCCTCTTCTGTTCCTACCTCATTTTCACTGGCATTCACTATGTTAAACATCCAATCACCACCAATCTTCTTGGTGAAAACCGAAACAAAAAAGCCATTAAGCACCTCTGCCATTTCCACATTTTCTGTTATTGTCTTTTCCCCCTCACTGAGTAATGGGCCTACCCTGTCCTTGGTCTTCCTTTTGCTTCTAATGTATTTGTAGAATGTTTTCTTGTTACCCTTTATGTCTCTAATTAGTTTGATCTTGTTTTGTGCCTTGGCCTTTCTAATTTTGTCCCTACATACTTGTGTTATTTGTTTATATTCATTCTTTGTAATTTGAGCTAGTTTCCACTTTTTGTTGGACTCTTTTTTGATTTTTAGATCATTAAGTCAGGGGGGTCTCTTGCCATACTGCCTATATTTCCTATGTGGTGGAATTGTTTACTCTTGTGCCCTTAATAATGTTTCTTTGAAAAACTGCCAACTGTCTTCTGTTATTTTTCCCCTTAGACTTGCTTCCCATGGGACCTTACGTACCAACTCCCTGAGTTCGCTGAAGTCTGCCTTCTTGAAATCCATGGTCTTTATTTTGCTGTTCTCCCTCCTACCATTCCTTAGAATCATGAACTCTCTCATTTCGTGATCACTTTCTCCCAAGTTGCCTTCCACTTTCAAATTCTCAACCAGTTCCTCCCTATTTGTCAAAATCAAATCTAGAATAGCCTCTCCTCTAGTAGTTTTCTCCATCTTCTGAAATAAAAAATTGTCTCCAACACATTCCAAGAACTTGTTAGATAACCTGTGCCCTGCTGTGTTATTTCCCCAACAGATGTCTGGGTGGTTGAAGTGCTCCATCACCACCAAGTCCTGTGCTTTGGATGATTTTGTTCGCTGTTTATCCTCATCCACCTCTTCATCCTGGTTTGGTGCTCTGCAGTAGACCTCTATCATGACATCACCCTTGTTTTTTACCCCTTTTATCCTTACCCAGAAACTTTCAGCAAAGTCTGTCTCCTATTTCCATCTTAACCTCAGTCCAAGCGTATGCATTTTTAATATAAGGCAACACCTCCTCCTTTTTTCCCTGCCTATCCTTCCTGAGCAAGCAGTACTCCTCTATACAAATATTCCACTCCTGTCTATTATCCCACCAAGTTTCTGTGTTGCCAACTATGTTACAGTTGTGTTTATTTACTAGCATTTTGAGTTCTTCCTGTTTATTCCCCATACTTCTCACATTAGTATACAGACATCTAAGATACTGATTTGATTCTCCCCTCACTGCCATTGTCTTGTCTCTCCTTTATCCCTGCTATAATAGCCCATGCTTCCCCCAAATTCCAAACCTTCTCCCAGGTCTTCATGTTCTCAACTTACCTGTGGGCTTTGGTCACCAGCCCCCTTCGAACCTAGTTTAAAGCCCTCCTCACTAGGTTAGCCAGTCTGTATCCAAATATGCTCTTCCCCTTCCTCGATAGGCGGACCCCATCTCTGCTTTGCAGTCCTTCTTCCTGGAACAGCACCCCATGGTCAAGGAAGCCAAAGCCCTCGTGGCGACACCATCCTCGCAGTCAGGCATTCATCTCCAGGATGCATCTATCTCTGCCTGGGCCCCTACCCTTCACCGGAAGGATTGAAAAGAACACCACCTGCGCTCCAAACTCCTTCACCCTTACTCCCAGAGCCCTGTAGTCACTTTTGATCTGCTGAGGGTCATACCTCGCAGTATCAGTAGTGCCACATGGATGAGTAGCAGGGGGTAGTAGTCAGAAGGCCAGATGATCCTCGACAATCCCTCTGTAACGCTTCAGATACAGGCTCCTGGCAGGCAGCATATCTCCCAGGATGCCATGTCTAGGCGACAGATGGATGCCTCCATCCCCATTAGAAGAGAGTCACCAATCACTACTACCCTACGTTTCCTCCTGAGAGCGGTGGCTGTGGTCCTCCCAGCCTTGGGGTTACATGGCTTTTCCTCCTCTTAGGAGGAGAATACTAGACGCCACATTACAAATATCGCTAGGGACAGATTCTGATGCAGGACACCGCTGTAAATCCACATTAGAGCCACTGACTTCAATGGCGCTACTAGAATTTACACTGGTGTAGCTCACAGCAGCATCCTACTGCTCCAGCGTAAGATCGAATGTTGAAATTGCCAGCTGCTTCCTTGAGTTATCTAACGAGACTCAGGGTCAGGGTCCCAGGGAGGCTATCTCACACACACACACACACACACACACACACACACACACACACACACACACACACACACACACACACACACACACACACACACACACACACACNCACACACACACACACACACACACACACACACACACACACACACACACACACACACACACACACACACACACACACACACACACACACACACACTAAATAGGCTGCAGAGATGTATTCTCTAATCCCTGCTCTGAGGTAGACAGGCTAGATTGAGGCCTGAGATACAGGTCCATGAAATGTCAGTGGAATTTGCTGTGACGTAAGTGAGTGTAGAGTTCTGTTATAAAGGAAACGGAGCAGCTGGAATTCAGCACTTGGCAGGAACGATGGGACTGACAGATGTCTGATCTTTTAAGAATTAGTGCACCTGAATGAGGCCAATCACATGAGAGAGAGAGAGGGTAGTCACATCATTTAATGCTCGGTTGAAAGGTGTTCAGATACCAACGTGATGAGGACAGGCTGAAGACTTCTAGAGAATCATCAGCTATTCTCCTCCTCCTCTCAACACTGCCTGGCTTCACTCCTACAGTAAAACCAATGGTTGTGCAGAATGAACTCACTTGTGATATGCTCTCTGCAGCTCAGGGTTACAGGACAGCAGTGGGGAAACTTGTACGGCTGCTCTCTGTTGTGCGGCTAACAGGAATGCTTCCTTCTCCTGGGCTGTCTAGTTGGCATTGTTCACCAGCACTAAACTCATGCATGCAATTGTGAGAAAACAATTAAGTCAGAACTAGAACAAAACCATGTCTGTAGTCTGTTTGGTGCCTGGATGATAACTTTTCCATTCCACTAGCATCTTCTGAGGTATAATTTCCTGTTGTGTAAAGCTCTTCAGATGATCCCAGGACCCGTACCATTAAGAGCAGATATATGAGCTCTGCTGAAACAGAAAGCATCACCCTTGCGAACTCCCAGTTCACTGTTTTTCACAGGATGCTGAGGCACAATTATACAATAGATGGCCGAAGTGCCACACTCATTGGAAAACACACTCTTCTCCTTCAAATCAAAGGCCACCTCTTTCAAACACACATCCCATCACTAATCTACGCTGACAACCAACCTAGACAGTAATGCATAGATCGGATTGAGTTTTCCCTCTTAATATTTGTTCCATTGTTTTACCGAAATTACAAAACCTTCAGATCCAAAATACCTCTGAATGTTAATATCAGATCCAGAGCTGAAATTTTTAATTAATCTTAATGTAAACTGGCCAGGAAGGTGGCAGGCTGAGACTACTACCTACTATACCAACCAATATTATCTTCCTACTCCCTCTCCTCCTTGCCCCTCATTTATCTCATTCATCATCTTTTGTACAGTGCCCCAACCCCACGTTATGTGCTTGAGGCAGAGACTGTTTTCCTGTTAAAATAGCAAAGAATCCTGTGACACCTGATAGACTAACAGACATTTTGGAGCATGAGCTTTCGTGGGTAAATACCCACTTCGTTGGATGACATGGTTGGGAGACTCCCGGGTTTCAGCCACATGTGATATGGATGCAGTAGCCCTGACGAAGGGCAGGCATTGAGCAAATATTCATTTACTCCAGTGGTGTTACTTCTGAATTACACTAGTGCCAGTGAGAGGAGAATCAGGACCAGAATCTTAACTGGAACACTTCCCAAAACGTTCCGGTGTTCTGAACAGGGGGTCGGTCAACCCATTATGCAGATGGGGCACCAGAGACATTTGTGGCTGGATTTTAACTTCCCCAAAGCTCAGGAGCTTTTGGATCTGAGAGTTTGGTTCTGACCCATTTTATTTTTGCTAAAAACAAAGAGTCTGATTCTGCTCTTAGATACAATTCATGTAAATCAGAAGTGACTCCCCTGAGCAAAGGAGTTATACAGCAGTGTAAATGAGAGCAGACTCAGGCTCCACAACTAACCACCTTGGGGATGCCTGATGTAGCAGGTATGTAATGCAAAACATGCCCGCAATGCTGCCCTATGTTTCACATATCCTGTGTGTTCAGACCTTGTAGACGCTAGAGATCCCATCCACAATATAACCCTGCAGAAATGTTGCACCAGACCCCAGTAGGGAACGGATTAAAGCTACCTGCTAGTCCTAGGGTTGCTTTACTTATCACTGGGGGTTACCAAGTTCAGTGATGTGAGGGTAACAGGCCTCCCAGCAGCTCTGAGCTCCTGGAAGCGCCTCTGTTGCTCACTGACTAAGCAGCTACCACCTGGCAGGCTGGTTTGGAGACTTGAGCTTCACTCTCTCTGATTTTAATCCCCTGGGCTTGGCAGGTTTGCAGCTTTCGTTGCTTTAAGGCATTCTCACTAAACGCTGGGAAATCCCAGTGGCCAGTGCCAGAAAGGTCATTTAAAAGCGGTGCCTACAAGATGCTGTCTGATAGGGAAGCATCATAGCAGCTCAGAGGTTGTAAGGAATCTGGTTAATTAAAAATGAGCTCTGCTTCCTTGCTGTAGCTTTTTTGCCCCAACACAACTCTCCACATGCGCATACCCTCCATGCAGGTCTCCCATCCAAGTACGCACACATTGAAATACATTGAGTACACTGTGCAATTCAACATATACTCTGAGTACATATGGTATGCAATGAAAAACACACACAGGATATGCTGAAATACACATGCACACAAATGCAAAGTACACTCACCGATTTGATACAGTCTTGGCCATAGGAAAACATAGGACCCACAGGTTGCCTAAGGCTATGTCTGGGTTTAAAATGGGCCTAGGTGACTTGGGATGTTGGTAGTGGGCCACGAGGCTATGCCACCTCCAGGTCACTGGTTCAAATCCATCCCAGTGATCAAAAGCCATTTCATTTGGTGGCCTGTGTGAAATGAGTGGGTGAATCTCAGTCTAGTCCTAATGGACAGATGTCCAAAACTGGCATCTCAGCAGAGAGGCCCCGGACAAAATGGGCTCTGGGAATTAAACGCTCTCAGCCAGAGCAGTGGTCCCTCCAGGTCAAAACTGATGCATATTGGCAGGGTAGTGAGAGCTCACATTGTCACTGCCTATGTTATGCCTGTTCTCTGGATAAACAGAGGACTTCAGATCTCCCTGGCTTTCTACAGAACTGTACCTAAACACTGAAGCTTAGGAAAGTCAGAGCTTTAAACTAAGGACAAAGGCATCTAAAATTCCAGATAGCAATTAGCCTGCACAAATCAACAGCTGTAGGGATTGTTCTTGTTCTTCTACTGTATGGCCCATTCATGTATATGTAGGCATCTGTGTACATGAAATCAGGTATGGAGCTCAATATTTGGGCTTGTGTGTGCATCTGTGTGAGTGACTATTTGAATGTGTGTCTGTCTTATGGGGGTTTGACAGCGTGTATGTTGCTATGCAGTGATGTGTATGTATTTCAGGGCTAGTGGGATGTACATGTGAGTATGCATTGTATATATAGTTCTTTGGGCCTTCCATTGTGAACACATCTCCCTTCTATCTCGACAGGGGGTTAGACTAGATGACCCTTGTGGTCCCTTCTAACCCTATGATATATTGTATTTATTTAATTCAAATTGCTCCTATTTATAAGCAAAAAGTCTCAATGTTTCCAGCATGTTTGTGAAGTCCAAACAAACACTTGGACGCCTCACATTCCACTTTCCTTTGCGATCATTTCACACAGCTCTAAGCTCTGTTATTTTCTTGCCATCGCCTGGCCATTTTTTATGTTCATGGCAACAGCTGCCTAGAGTTTAATAAGGCCAGGTTTTCAAAGAGCTTCTGAAAAAGTGCAGTGCTTCTGAAGCTTGGGGAATGGGCACTTGTCTCTTTCCCTTCAAAGAAGCTCCGCCAATTTACACCAGCTGAAGATCCGAGTCTACATCTTTAACTTGTGGTTCTGAGCTTTACAGAGTGCTTGGAGATCCTCAAAGGAAAGGTACTACCACAATGTCAGCACAGAGCATTAGTATCTGGGTTGTTACAGGACCCTAACATCAGCCTCTGATCTGAGATACCTGCAACACTCAGGCACATGCAAAACAGCTTTAAAAACTGTACAGTTTTGTCCAAGTCCTCGCTCTCGAGTTTCAGTCTGCACCAAGGTATCTGAGCGAAGAAATTAAACTCCTGGAGCTCTGGGTTTGTGATGAAAGTGCTGACAACCTGAGGCCAATGTGTGTAAAACTCAAGTGTCAGAAGCTGTGCTGAGCCATGGAGCAAGGAGAACTCCTTCCAGGGTAGATTTCACTCCTGTAATGTCCACACGAGTTTCATGTACTTATTTAAATCCCTCTTAAATCCTAGGGACCAGTTCTGCTCTCCCTTGGAAGTTAGTGGCAAAAATTCCCACCAGTGCTAGCCCACAGGGGGCGCTATGCAGGACTAGCCCTCCCTCAGGCACGTTCTGATCATAAAAAGCGATTAGGGGACCCCAAACAGTTGCTTAGTCTGCCTATGCCCAGTGCTGGCTCCGATTCCCGAGTTCAACAGCAGCAGGATTTGATCGACCTAACTGAGACTCAGTGGTGCTGAGGGCATGGTGGGACCCTGTTCGCAGGAGTCAGTTTCCCTCCTAATGATGCTGAGAGGCCATTTACGTGACCCAATCTAGGACCAGTAAAACTGGGCAGAAGCTCAGAAGCAAACGCCGAAGAGAACGGAACCCATCTGGTTCCAAAATGCTGGGCTCGGTAGGTCCTCTGCCCTGTGCTAGAGCCACAAGGCCCTTGTTCAATGTGATGTCCCACACTGTCTAGACAAGTTCACTGGACATGCACCCGTCAGCAGTGGAATAGCGACACAGACTAGCCCTTGAAGCAGAACTAGTAACACCTTGCTCTGACGCAGTGCCTGGCATCGGAGACACTCCAAGGGGGGTAGCAACTTGCCAACCTCTGGGCACTGTCCAAATATGAAGCCACTGACAACCCTAACCCCCATGTCACAGATGGAGAAGCTGCAGCATGGAGAAACTAATCACGCCCCACAGTAGGTTGAGGGAGAACTAGGACTGGAATCCAGGTCTCTCGAGTCTTAGTCACGTGTTCAAAGTCCGCTGCATCCTCACAGTTAGATTTGGGGGCAATGCACTCAGGGAAACGTCTATCTCCGGAGGCTCACCACAGCTCATGAAATCTGAGGAAAGGAAGTGCAATTTTCCACTGCTTCTTACAGTCATTTACACCTGAGCAAAGTGGTTATCAAAAGCTACCATTCAGATCCGGTTGTGATGGACACCTAGCTCATACAGCACAAGGCGCAGGCCAGTGGGACCTCAAGTCTGCAGTGATGGGCTCCAATACCCCTGATGGCATGCAAACCAGAAGTGGGTGAAGGGCCTACTGGGGACCAGAGCAGGCAAGCTTGGGCTGGGAGGTGGGGGGGACTAGTGGTTAAGGTGCAACTCTGAAGACCCAGGTTCAACTCCCCACTCTACCACAGCCTTCCTGTGTGACCTTGGGGAAATTACTTAGTCTCTCTCCGTTTTCTTTCCCCAGCTGTAAAATGGGGATAAATAGCCCTGCCTTACCTCACAGAGGATTTGTGAGGTCCTCAAATGCTACAGCAATGAGGGCTCACTAAGTATGCTAGGCCGAGAAGAATGGATGCTAGAGAGGCCAGAGGGCAGCAAGAACAGATTCCTGTGGGGGTTGAATCAGTCCTCCTCCACTTTGTAAAGAATCCATCCATACATTCCTCTACGCAGTGTAGGGAGAGCCACACAGACCTACTGATAACAGAAAAGAAAACTTTGAAATGTCTCTAGTACCTTTACCTGCAGAGGGTTCTTTGTGCTTATGGCAATGACGTGATACTTGTAGTAACACAGCTCGCAGCTCCAGCAGCCTCTCTCGCTGATCCATTTGATCAGACAAGGCTGGTGCGTGCATTTCACCGATCCATCGCATCGACATGGGCTCAACAACTCCCCCTGGAAAGAGACAGACAGATGGTCAGCAAGGGTTACCTCCTCCAAACAGGTCTGAAGGCAGGGCAGCAAGGCGTGTCGGCTGCGGTTCCCCTTTGCAATCGAAGAGTCTTGGCTCAGGAGTTTTGGCCAAAGTAGTCCATTGTTAGTTCTTCGATTGGTTTTTATTTTATTAATAAAGTTCCCTGCTGTTGAAATGTGCTGGACAGACTGCCCTGGGGACTGATGGCCTATTTAAACACAATGCAAACTTATCCATATTGCCCTTCCAAGGAGCCTCAATCCCGAGAGGGGATCAATCTCTGTTGTCCATTCAGTCCTTGGTCTATCTGCCGGGACTGCCAGTGTGGGGTCTAATTAGTGCTGGACATGGTGGTGGTTCTGGTAAAGTGGACACTGGCCCCTGGACTGAGATCAGCATCAGCTCATGGCACATGGACCACTGAAGATAGTAAATGACTACCAGAGACAGATCCAAACCAAAGTCCCCATTGCAAATTTTCAAAATTTGAACCCAAATCAAAATTTTGTGGAGTGGGCCCATCTCTGGTCACTCCCCATTTGCACTCATAGCCTGCAGGGGAAAGGGTTTCAAAATTCCATTACCAATGCAGTCCAACAGGACAGCTCATTCAAAAACCCAGACACCAGACAACCCGTGGATCCTGCTACTTCCACACTTGGAAGAAACAAGATGGAAGCTGAGATTATGGCCTGACACACAATCTACATGCCGGCCTATTCCCAAGCATGGGATACCTTCCTTGGGTCATCGAATTATTTCAGGCACGCAACTTAAATGGGGATGCCAAGGAAACGTATTATTTTCAACCAATTGAAAAGGATCAGCCTCATCCTCCACATAGCTTGGTAAATTCACCACTACCATCCATAACTTAGCGGCTCACTTCATCCAATTGTTAGAGGGAAGCCATTAAATTGCAACTCTCACCTCTGACCATTTAAAAGCCACATTTTGAACTCCTGCTCAATGTTTAGCTTTGTTCAGAGGGTTAAAGGCTTTTTTAAAAGGCAGGATTAGCTTGTCTCCTGGAAGACAGGGAAAGGCTGAGTTGCATCTCTCAGCCATGCCCCAACACAAGAGGTATGACTTGAGGCTTCCTATTAAGAACCAAGATTTACCACCATCCTCCATGGACCCTGTTGGCCTCTCCTCTTTTATTACTGTATGTACACAGCAGAAAGACTGAGATGGCAATATCAGACTAGGACACAGACAAGTCTTCTATCCCCAGTCACATCTTTATCCCACTTTAAAGGCCAGGTTCCACTCCTATGGAAGTTCAATGGAAAAAACTTCCACGGGTTTCATAAGATCAGGTGCAAAGGCCCCCTGAAGGTTGGGAGCAGAGCTGGCAAGAATGATACTTGTTTTTATGAAGTCTAATGCCAAAATGTTAATCACTTCATTCGGCTCCATTATGTGACCCAGAAATGTCATTTTCCATGAAATTTCAGCAACCTGGTTGTTTACACTACAAAGGCAGGCTGGATTTTGACTGTCACTGGCTTTCATTACAAATTGAATATCATGCAAAGGGAGGTTAGAATTTAGAAATTTACAGAATTGCGGTTTTCACTTGGAAATAGGCCACTTCCTTCATGAAGACCTGCCTATGGTCAGGGCCGGTGCAACCATTTAGGCGACCTAGGCAGTGGCCTAGGGTGCTGGGATTTGGGGGGCGCCATTTTCTCCGCCAGTGACTGTGGCGGCTGGATCTTCGGCTGCCCCAGTTGCCGCCGGCATTTAGGCGGAAGGAGCTGGGGCAGGGGAGTGCAGGGAGGGCCGCCTGCAGCAAGTAAGGGGGAGGGAGGGTGGCACGCAGGGAAACTCCCCGACCCAGCTCAACCCTGCTCTGCCTCCTCCCCGAGCATGCTGTGGCTGCTTCACTTCTTCCGCCTAAGCTGATTGGTGCCGCAAGCCTGGGAGGCGGGAGAAGTGAAGCAGTCACAGCGTGCTCAGGGTGCTCGTGCGCGGAGCAGGGGTGAGCTGGGGGGGTGCCTCAGGGTTGGGGGTGGGGAGCTGCTGCAAGGAGGGTGCCTAAGGACAGAGGGAGGGTGCCTCAGGGCAGGGGCGTGGGAGGGGGCGAGCAAGGTGGAAGTTTTGCCTAGGGCGTGAAACATCCTTGCACCAGCCCTGCCTATGGTAGAGCAAAATTGTGAAAGGAAAGGTGGCGGGGGAAGGATAGCAGTAGCACCCATTTTCAAGAATTCAGACAAGCTGTACAAACTTCAGCGAGAAGTTTGGGCATGTGGCTTTGCTGTGAATGTTTTCATGCCTCCTGATGAGAGATCTGCTTGGCTGACATGTGATTGTTAGTGACTTTGCCACACTCTGCTCCAACTTCCAGTCATTCTTTGAGGACCTGCCTTCTCCAACAAAACCCCAAAACCTTACCAACACAAAAACCACTCAGTGACATGCACAATTCTCCCCCTCGGGCGAGGATGAGCGAGAGAGAGAAGGAACCACACCAGGCAGTTTAGTCACATCATTTAACGTTGCTTAATAACTGGAAGGCACTCAGATACTATGGTGATGAGAGTGGTATAAGAACCTATGAAAACTAGAACTGAACAGAGATAATCTCCCCCCACGTTAAGTTAAGAGCTCAGAATGCATTTACATCTCTCAAATTTGATCTCCACTTTCCAGAGGTGAAGGAATGTGAACCAGCCTAGAAAAAACTCCTCTCAGACTGGTAAATCTATCCAGAGAGAGCTACTGTCACTTGTGACAATTCAGTGATAAATTCTGAGTACGAAGCCCCCCCAATTTCTTTATTTTTGCAAATCCAGCAAAAACCTGATTCATTCCTAGCTTCTCCAAAGCAGTATGAATGATGATGTTTTGGGGGTTGGTGCACAGCTATTTTTACATATGTCTAGGCCCAGTTCTGTACACAGCAGGTGTTCGTAAAAAGCCAAAACCCCGCAGGCATATTAAAGGGATAAAGTTTTCATACAGCAAAGAGAAGAGTCTGATCCCAGACTTCACAGTAAGCTCTAGAACAACCCATCAAGAGTCATTAATGCACGAAGAAGTCTCTGTGCAGAGACCCCTACAAAGAGCTACACACAAGAGTGCTCCTAAAAAGGAGACACAGCTCATGGAAGTTAGCGATGGAAATTAGATCACGTCCATTTCTCTTGGGCAGTGTAAGATTATTCTCTACATAGCACGCTCTCCAATGCTTCCAGCAATGGACCTTCCCTTGCTTCCCTCATGAGACTATTCAACAAAGACATTTCAGTGTCGGGAAACGAGAGCCTTCATTTCCTTTGTTGAATTACATTCCACCACATGGATCACCCTAAACAATTCCTCTTCTCCTGTGGCAAACTGGTGGGCAAGTGCCTGATAGCTACAGATTTTCAAATATATTCACAAGTCCAGTGTGGATTTTGTCTGGCTTGTGAGGAATCAAGAGGGTTTTGAACTGATTCTCCTCTCATTTATACATATGTATAAATCAGGTATGGTGCCATTGGAGGCGGTGGAATTACAGAGGTAAACCTGATGTAAATTAAAAGGGGAATCAGGTCCCTGGATTGAGTCATATCCCTGTTGCGGGAGAGATGAGTAGATGTAGATCCAGTATATTTTCTTACTTTTATTTCTGCACATATGGACCAGCTCCTCGGCTGATATAAATCCGCATAACTCCACTGAAGTCAGTGAAGCTGTGTCAGCTTACGTCACCTGAGGATCTTATCGACAACAGTGCTTTCGAGAAGGCTACAGCAGATCAGCAAGAGTGGCAGCAGATTTTACACAGGTGAAGCATGGCTTTCGGAATGCCAAGCGACACACTGCGTGTTCCAGATCTCCAGCCACAGAGAACTCGCTCTAAGCCTGCTGTTCCTCCTAAGGCTGCACCCACAGCTTTGTGCAAGATTCGGCATGTGAAACCCTTCCCAGAACATGTAAATACCCTTGGGGAGGTGGGGGAGGATGAGCCATCACTCGAAAAGTCACCTCTTGCAATCACCTGCCAATCAAAATCACACACTCCTGTGCCAGGAGTAATCAAACTAGAGGTTCCTGGCCTGAAGGTAAAGGGACCCATTTTATACTATTGTGTGTGAAGGGAAATTGTCTTTTCGCCACTAGGTCTGGGAATGGTAATGATGGGCTAAACTCCCCACTGAGGGGGTATAAAGGATTGAAAGCTGAATTTGCTGCTAAGCATATGAGGGCTCAACTCCGTTCATTTTAGAGGAGTTACACCTGTTTGCATGAGTGGCAAATTTGGCATGGAGTCCTGAGGCTCAGCCAGTGGAGAGATGGAGGCAACTCCGAGGTGACCCATTGAGACGTGTGCTGCTTTCACATCTTTACAAGTGTTGCTACAATATCTCCATGTACTGGGTCTATATCCTTGTGCACACAAGCCAGGCACATGCCGCCAAAGCAGCATTAGGCAAAGCAGATGGCGCAGTTTAAAGTATTGTGAAGAGAAGAGGTGATTATCCCAGATCAGTAGCTGCAATAGGACTCTCCTGCTCCTACCACTGTTGAAGCAGCAGCAGAAAGTAACTTCCTGGAGTGAGGAATCCATTCCTGCCGAGAATCCTGCTTGCTCTACTCCAAATGCTGACAGATACTTGACCTTGATTGACACCACAATCTCCATTCACTGGCAGTAGTAGAAGTAGCCAGATAGCCTGGCTTTTAAGGGTCCTGCACAGGATTGTCACCTACCCCAATTTTCATGGGACAGGCCTAATTTTTCTACAGTCCTGAATTTAATTGGGAAAGAGCAGGGGGAATCTGTGCATCATGATGCATAGTAACAGACTAGGATTTAAAACCCCATTGGGCAGTGTTGTTGGAGCCTAAAACGGGGCGTTAGGACTCCAGGGTTCTCTTCCCAACAATGCCACCACAGCGTAGGACCTCAGGCAAATCACTAAGGCCATATTTGTCAAAAAGTGGCCAATGGCTTTACATGGCTGAGTTTTGGAAACTTTACCTGGAACCCCACGGAGAGATTTCGAGAAGCAAAGAGACAGCCCCTCAGCTCCAGTTCAAGTCAATTATTAATGATTTATTATTGGTATTGTGGTAGATCCAAGGAGCCCTCGTGGGCCAGGACCCCATTGCGCAAGATGCTGAAGCAAACACAGAAAACGAAGAGACAGTCCTTGCGCCAGTCTAAGTCAATGGGAGTGGCAGAGGCTTGGCACCTCTGAAAAAAAAAAAAATCAGGACCTAAATCAGCCTTCTCAAAGACCAGAAAGATGAAAGCAGCCTTCTGCACTCAGGCAGCAGTTGGGAAATGCGAGGCCCAAAGGGCCATTGTCAGTTAAAGGGGGAGGATTTTACAAAACATACAGAGAAACCATATTTTCATGATATCAAATATAGCATTCGAAATCGGCCCAAAGCTAAAGTTTTTATCTGAACGTTTAATGATTCAGATCTTGTGGAACTTGGAGCTAACCCTTCCCAATCTTGGGTTTGGATCTGTAAGCCCATTGAGGTAGGGACTCTCTTTTGCTAAATAATTGCACAGCACTGGGGACAACGGAATTGAACCTGGTGAGGGTTGTTAGGTGCTGCCACAAGAGAAGTGGTTAAATAATAAAACATGGCTGCCTTGGCCCATCTCCAGTTAGATAGTGTCAATTGTATGCAGGGCCTTTTGCAGAACAGGTACCCTGGTGAGAAGGGAGGAATAGCTCAGTGGTTTCAGCCTTGGTTTTCTAAACTCAGGGTTATGAGCTCAATCCTTGAAGGAGCCAGCTAGGGCAAAAATGTGTTAGGGACAGTACTTGGTCCTGCTATGAAGGCAAGGAAATGACCTTTCAAGGTCCCTTCCAGTTCTATAAGATAGATATATCTCCCTATTTTTAAAAAATTGAAGGCCTGAAGCTCAATATCAAAGATTGTATATATGAGCTTCACTGATCATGTCTACACTGCAGGGGTATCCATACATCACTCAATATTAACATCCAAAGTCCTATCCCAGCATATACTGACCACAGGGTGAAGTTTCTCAGTAGCAGTCTCTTCTTTGGACTCTAGGTGAGGTGTCACCAGGACAGTATAACTTCTGCTATCTCCATTAACTCAGCCATTTTATTTTCTGTTTAAACATTCCTCTGCAGTTACAATATGGCTGGTGTAGGATAACTAGAAAGTGAAACTGACTATAAACAACAAACATAACAGATGAGTCCAAACAGAGTGAAATGGATAAAAAAAATGGAGTCACTAGCAAAAATGTAAGCAGGTTTTTACCAAAAACAAAAAAAGTCATTTTTCACATTTTGGAGAGGCAATTAGCAACACAAGAAAAAAAAAGAAAAAGTAAAAATATTATTCTCCACTTGCCTTTGTCCCTTCAACAGATTGTATGGGAGAGGGCAAAACTCACCGCATTACTTTCAGCACACCCAGGAGGAAATAAATACATTAAGCTCTGGGTGTGTGATTCTGTAAAGCCAACATTCCAAACACTGAGATGGCGCAATTCTATCAGCACATTGGAGAGTTGACAATAATTTACACCACATCAAGAAGTGCAAATAACCAGGTATTCAGGTGCAAGTAACCAAGCACTGTAAATCAGTGTAGAAAATGCAGGGGACGAAATGCTCCTGGGGCACAACACAGCCCCTGTATGTGTCTATAGTGGGAAACCTCCATCATTAATCAATCTAGTGCTTGGATACTAGCGCGTAGATGGGTGTTTGAGATCAATAATCTGGGCCTGTCAGAATGTCTCTGCATCATAATGTTGCTATGTCTGTGTTCCCTTGTGATGCTGATATTTCAAAACAATGATTGGAAGTGGCCATGGCATGATGCAGCATCACAACCTTGTTAGGCAAAAAAACAGTTTGGAAGCTCTAAGGGCCACACTTCTAAAAATGGCCTCCTAAATGATCTCCACCAGATTGGATACAACCATGTTTGTGTGCACAAAGACCACATCGGTGCAGGCCAGAGGGCACTGGTGGATGACAAAGCGGGGACTGCACTCAGAATGGTCACTTAAGTTCAGTGTTCTGTCCAGTGAAGGCACCAACCCCCCACCCACACACACACACTTTTGCAGGTGCAAACATAATTACAATATTGGCCTCACCCATTAAAATCTGGTCCTACAGTGTCCCGTGAGCTCAGCTTGCACATTGTATGATCACAGCAAACTGGAGATGCTTGGTGGCTATCAGGTGGGGGAGCTTAAAGTCTGAAGATTTTTCTGAATGATTTGTTTTTCCTGCCCAGATCATAAAAAGCAGCATCCCTCATTGGCACTTCTGTCAGTATCCACTCTACAGGATGGACAAAGGCATTTAGCGGTATATAGAGGAGTCACTAGACCAGGGTTCAGCAACCTTTCAGAAGTAGTGTGCCGAGTCTTCATTTATTCACTCTAATTTAAGGTTTTGCATGCTGATAATACATTTAAACATTTCTAGAAGGTCTCTTTCTATAAGTCTATAATATATAACTAAACTAAACTATTGTTGTATGTAAAGTAAATAAGGTTTTTAAAATATTTAAGAAGCTTCATTTAAAATTAAATTAAAATGCAGAGTCCCCTGGACTGGTGGCCAGGACTCAGCAGTGTGAGTGCCACTGAAAATCAACTTGCATGCCGCCTTTGGCACGTGTGCCATAGGTTGCCGACCCCTGCACTAGAAACTCAGGGCTATATTCTGTCATCAAATACATGCAGCTTCCATTGACTCCAGCAGAAACCAGCACGTGAATCTGAGGATTCAAGTTACTCTCAACTTTGGATGGTTGTTGGTACAGACATATTACCAGGATGGAAGACCAACAAAATACAGAACGTGTTTACTAAGGAATGCTGCTACACAGCTGGTGTTCACATGGGTGCCAAAAGCTTTGGTGGCACGATAAGATCGCCAGTGATGGACGTAAACTGAATATCCAACCAGCCCATGTTAAGGATCTAGCTAGAGATCGATTTGGATGGTGCTTGATCTGCAAGAAAGTGTCCACCTCAATGGTCATGATTGTATGGCTTGGAAAGAGTAAACTGAAAATATTTAACTTCAGGCCTCCAACTAAGCCTCCTAAATACACAACTTCACACTGAATTTCTATGTAATGGGAAGTTTTATTATGACAAACAAATGACAGAAGATTTCTATATTAAGAACATAACAGAGCACTGAAGCACATGGCAAAGAGAAACATGTTGTTACATAGCTGGTGAGCCTCAATAAATAGGTACTGATAATCACTCTGTGTTTAATGCACGTACAGTAACTGCCCCTTTGCCTATTAAACCTAAACACACACTTTCAATGAAGTGTCTCAAATGCAACGTGAACATTGCATCAAGCAGCAATGGAGACAGGAGGAGGTCACTTCAGAAAATATCACACATTGTGCTTCTTTTGTGACCATTCCCTCAGCCACTTAAAAAAAATTGGAATGAATTAAGCTCCCCCATGACATGGGAGTTAAAAAAAAAAAAAAGCTTATGGTCCATCTACACCAGCTGCAGTGAAGGGAGACTGCCCCCAGAAAGGCTAGACAAAGCCAGTAGAGGTTGCACTGGCTGTGGAAGGGTTAGGTGCCCTGGCAGCGAACGCTTGTGCTTGTTACCACCTGTTCTGTGGAAAGAAGACTTCAGCTGTGCACTCTGCTAGGCTGGCATACTTCACCAGCGCAGTTTACTGAAGACAAAAGGTGTGGAGAAGAGACAGTTAGTACAGTCCAGATGAAAAATACTGATTCCTACTAGAAAGCACAGACCACAGGCCTGACAAGGCCCAGGTACACATGAAGCAGAAGGCTGCTCTTTGCTGCAATTGGTGAAGGAAACAAGTGCTGAAACAGGCAAGGTGACAGATCATGTACATATTAATAAAGCTCAGAGTGCAATGTAATGGCAGCTGATCATCATTACCCAAGCCAGCACAAGCATCTGATTGACAGCTCAGCTGTCATTAAAAAGGAGGTGAGAACGGGTCCACATGTCACCTTACCCCCTCGAGGATGGTACATTTAGGAGTGAGAAAGAGTTATCTAAGGAGAGAATTCCCTAGCTCTTCAAGCAGCTCAGCTGCAATTCAGAACCGCCTTTGAAGCTGAAGGAATGGAGCCAGAATGTCCAGAAGGAGAAAGAAAAAAAAATCAGAGCATAAAAGGATGGATAAGGAAAGAGCTGAGAAAGCAGATCATCCTGCAATCTGTGCAACACCAACTGTCCTCTCCGCACCCTGGCACAGAACGACTCCCCCACGCTGCTGTTTCCTCGCCACCAATTTATTTTAATCCACATCCCATAGGAGCCTTTGATAGTCCAGGAACCAAACCCTCACAAGAAGTGCTCTCTAGGACAAAGCCAACTTTCACCATTTGAAGCCAATGCCTGCTGCTCTCAAGGGATGCACCCAATCTCTAGAAACTGAAATCAGAGCTCTGGGCCTGAAGCTCAATCACTGAGCAACACAGGGCAGGAGAGGCTGGGATGGCCACAGAGATGGTGCAGGGGCCAGGGAACACCAAACACTGGGATTCAGAGCCATTCTTGTGCCTCTCTGGCTGGCAAACATGAACGGGGCTGACAGGCCGCAGAGGGGGCCAAGAACTGAATGCTCCCCCGTTTCCAAATCCCTCCCTCTTGTCTAGGGCTGGACCCCCCAGGGCAGGCTCAAAGCACAATGCTGGGGTGGGGAAGCTAGGCCTGTTCCCGGTGATGTAGGGAGAATTCAGTATCTAGGGCTGCCTTTCACCAGCATTAAATCCACTTGCCACAGTGATCCAGCACTGTACTGTGTATTTACGAACTGTCGACAAAGTCCTTATCCCCAAACCCTTCTGCATCTGATGCCAGTTTGTCATGGGATATTCCTTCCTGGTCCCAAGCTAAATGATCATTCAGCCTTAGGCATCTAAGCCAGATTCTCTGTAGTTAAGCACTGAATCCAATTCAAACATAGGATGGAAAGGGCGCCAAGCCAGAGTCTAAACGACCCTCCATCTTTGGGCAGATCCGGCACTCGGAGGCATTCTGTACTGAGTGCTCCTCCAGAGACTCCCATCAACTGATGCAGATTTTAGGCTCTCATTTAAAAAAGAAAGTTTCTAGCCCTTCTGGCTGTGAAAATAACCTGAATGTGACCTGATGCAGGGCGATCTTCCTGAGTCTGCAGACAGATAGCTGTGAGCTGTGTGAACTATTCCCCAATCAACTCAGGCAGCGGTTATCTCTGGAGTGTCACAATGACAATCAAAAGATCAATACTGTAAAAAAGTTAACTGTTGACCACATCAGCAGAAACAACCAGTTACTGTGAGATTGTGGGCAGAGTTTGGGATTGTAAAAGGCGTTTGAGGAGAGTACTCGCAGTTTTCCCTCACACCCATTGGGCCCCCTGGGCACCAGCAAGACCAGATAGCCTGCCTGAGGTCTGCTTGGGTGGAGTCCTGCAGGACAGAAAGCTGGCCCTGAGTGCAGACTCCCCAGGAACAAACAGAGCCTGTGGAGAGAAAAGCTATGCAGTTACTCATTGTCACTGAGTCACAGCAGACCTGAGCCAAGGATATTATTTTGCTTGCAGATGAGGAGAGACCTGCGGTTTCTAACGAGCACATCAGGCTACAGTGGCAAAATAATACAGCCCATAAAAGAGCAGGGAGGAAATTAAATTCCAGACAATTGTTTCCGTTGCTCAGCAGCGCGCTAGGACAACGGAGCTCTTTCAGCAGAGAGTATGTAAAGTGGGTTCCAACCTGGTTTTATAGCATTTCGTAAACACATACCAGGCACACAAAGACATGCCCCTCTAGACCACTTCCTTCTCTCTCAGGCACAGCGCTGGCAGAAAACAGTCAGAAGTACCCAGGCTGAGCAGACAAGATCACTGGGAGAAAGGGATCCAGTTATGGCCTTCCTTGGTATAATGACGAGTGCACAGGGCCAGCTATAGGACCTACATGGGGCAGAATAAAAGTCCCTGCCAACCTCCACCCCCTGCATAAAACCCCCTCCAAAAATATTTTGTTTTACTGAGAGGAGAGAGCAATGACTATTAGAGTTCAGAACATTTTCAATTAAGTCCCTGCCAGCCCCTCTCTCCTCTTGTACCCAGCTCAGCATCCACAGAGAGGCCTAAACAGTCACCTCATTGTTACACTGGCACTGGTCTTTCATTATACAGCACTACTCTGCCTGGGGAAGGAAGGGGACTCTATGGGGTAGGCAGAGTTTATGGGGTGATGATGCCTTGGGGGATGGGATGGGCAGTGAAACAAAGGTGGTTTCTGCTTGTCTATATCAAGTATTGTCAGTGTAAATTGTTCATCAGCTTGTGTCTGGATGGTTGGTGCATCTGGGCTGTGAGCAGACCAGATGCAGTCCCCGGGGCAGAGCAGGTGGGCCCAATTGAACCAGTTAGTGGGGGCAGGGCTACACCTGGGGCTATACAGGCCTGTCAGAGGACAGGAAGAGGAGGAGTGATTGGGCCAGGCAGTGCTTGAGGAGAGCAACCCCAGAGGAGTGGAGCTAACTCAAGTGGTGGATCCCTACCCCAAGGGGCCATGGGCTCAGGAGGGAGCTGTGGGACCAGGGTTCAGAGGGGAAAGGGAGCTGGTTGAGCAGGGTGCAGACTGGGACAGAGGAAGAGCTCCAGTGTGGCAGAAGAACCAGGACAGAGAACTTGTGTGTCATGATTATGGATTTTATGGAGGACTCTGAGGATTGTTTGAATCGTTTCTGTTGTTAAGCTAGTCCTGGGTGGGGGTGCTATTAGCCACATTAGAGGGGCTGCCAAAGGTGGCTAACAGGGTGCCTGCAAAGTGACCTTTGGCCACGAGGAGATGCTTGTGTGGCGGCCACTGTAATATACTGAGGCAACCATATGGGCAGGAGAAGGCACAGCTTGGCAGTCACATGGCAATTTGCTATTACTAATGGGGAGTATTAAAACCCATCAGTTATTAGAAGTTCTGACACTCTTTAAAAGCCACCAGATACTTATGACCTGTCCTGTTAAACACCAGCTCCCCAGTGACAGCACAAGGGGGAAATGAGCAACGCAAACGGGTGTTAGCACATACGCTTGCTGTTAGTGTAAACAGCAAAAGGGATGCTACTTCAATGAGTGCCCCGCAAAGCTGTGAGGATTCCATCAGAGAGTGAGGGTGAGCAGGCACCAGTATTTGGGGGGCATCTGTGAATCTGGCATGAATAAAAATCTGACATTTTCGGGGTGACTTGGTAAGACTGCCCTGCTGGCCAAATTAATCTGAGTTCGTCTCAGCTGGAAAGTCGTCATTTTTGCAGAGAAATTGTGATGTTCTGGGTGCAGCACAGTAATATTTCCACCCACAGAAATTGCCTGTGGCACACCTGCAAAGAAGGAAGACATTTTCCTGTCGATGTAAGCGCTCTAGGGTGGGCAGCTTTTGGCATGTGTCTGAGGTGACAAAATTATCACATCCTCAGTCAATCGCCGAAGTGAGACAGAAGGTTATGTCAGAGCGTGGGACTGTCACAGCCTTTGGCTTCCAGATGACACCACACATTGACCCGTCACTAGGATTTGAATTGAAGGCACATGATGTTGCCCTTGACACAAAATTTGCCATGCCCAAAATCATTCCAGGGCTTTTCAGTTGTGGGGCAGGCCTAGATCAATTGTGTTTCACAAAAGCCAAATGGAGCTCAGGCATCAAAAGAGAGGAGTTTGGGTTCCAGATTTAGGATCCAAGATTTCCAAATGGGTTACAGAATTTAGCAACATGAGTCCTGCCTCAATCTAATGTATTAACTCACAGTAGTAAGGAAAAAATCATACAATGTCCACTGACCCTGACTGGAGCCTCTGAATGTTTCTGCAGCACATATAAATAATAGTTTATCTTCCCTGTGTCCCTGTAATTCTAAAATATTAGATTGCAGCTCTCCTGGCTGTTAGAGCCAGATGGAAATTGCTCTGCAGTCACTTTAACACAGGAATCTCAGTCTACCAGTCTCGCAAGTAGCAGCACTTTTCAGCCGGGCAAATGCTTGCAGCCCTAGGTTCCAGCTGGCCAAGTGGACTGTTAAGATTTGTGCTCTTTCTCCCAACTTGTTTCACTGTTGGTTAGTGCAATGGCCCATCAGACAGTCAAAAGCCTGGCTCTGGAGAAACTTCTGGTAGCTCTACATCATGGGTTCCCAATTTTTTTTTTACCAGCACAACTCCATTTTATGAGATATTTACAGTCGGGATCCATGAGAGAAAGGATGCCATTTTGAAGATCAAAATGGCATCCTCTGCACAGTGTGACTATGCATGCACCCTATGCGTGAGGTCACACCACATGGTGGATGTCTTTTTGCTCTACAAAATGGCGTACTCCATGCACCACAGCCTTGCAGGCACCATACATGCGAGATCACACAATGTGGAGCAACACGGCATCCTCTGCCTAAGAGGAATCACCTTGACCCCATCTGCTGATGGCGTAACCCCATTTGGGATCACGATCCACAGTTTGGGAACTGCTGCTCTTTGGGATGGGAAGTGTCAACTGCCTACACTTTGGGTACACTGATGAATTCACAGCACTTTTGAAAGAAACACTCTCCCTTCCTGTTCACCGAAGTCCTGTTGCTCCTCTTCTGGAGCTCCCCTACCACTGTGAACACTGGTCAATTTAGGAGTCTGGAGAAGCTGCTCTGCACTAACAGCTATGTGCAACCCAGCAGAACAGGAGTGAAGGTATCTTTCTTACCCTGCGTGGGGAAGCAGAGTAGCACAGAGTCCATCAAGCACGGACGAGCTTAGCTTTCCTTCAGAAACAGATTGGTCATAAAGAGAGCAACACTACCCTTCAGTCACTGATGGGAAAAGGAAAAAAATGGAATTTTGCTAATGCTTCTAGGAGCCGTGCAGCAGGCAGGCAGGTGGGGGAAAAGCGACAAATGAAGACAAGCAGGAAGACCAGAAACGAGGCAGAAAAGAGAGTGGAAAAAATATCTTTGGCAATGGAAGCCCAGCGCATTAGAGAGGAGTGATTCCGTCTCTATTAGATACCAGCCTCTGCGCTGCAATGACTCATCATCCAAACAGGCTGGAGGGACGGCTGAGCTGCACAGCTCTGGCCTAACTACTTAACTGATTAACAGAGAAAGGTGATTAAGTGCCAAGGAGTTAAATTCAATGTGAGCAGTCAGGACCTGGCACCTTTATGCAGTGTCTCAGGAACAAGACGGTAACCTTTAAAAAGGGCCCTGAGTTTAACGATAAATGTTCTGAGGTAAGCCAAAACCTTTCCTGCAAAAAACTGGATCTCAGCAGAGTCATTTCACATGCGAGTGGTTTGGCACTTGTTCCAATCATACGAAGCTTGTAAAGAATACATTTCACTTTCCTTTAAGAGTGGGCCCTTCCAGGCAATGGGAGACGTACCTTTTCTCAAGAGATGAAGGGTCACTCGGGACCTATTGTTCCATGCAATGTTCTACTAAGGATGTAAAAATGCTAATAAAAGGTAGAAGGACGGAAAGCCCAGGAGACTAAACCCTCCTCTGTTCAGCTGCAGATACAGAATGGACAATGGCAGGGGAAACTTTCCTTCCAATATACTTCTGCCTCTCTGCTGAGACTGCCCTGGTGTGGTGGCAGGCTATGGGATGGAGATACTTGGCCATTAGGCAGTCGTCGAAGGCTACGTCTACACTGCAGGATAATTCCGAATTACATTAAACTGGTTTTATAAAACAGATATTATAAATTTGATTTCATGCAGCCACACTAGGCACAATAATTCGGTGGTGTGCGTCCATGGTCCGAGGCTAGCGTCGATTTCTGGAGCGTTGCATTGTGGGTAGCTATTCCATAGCTATCCCATAGTTCCCGCAGTCTCCCCTGCCCCTTGGAATTCTGGGTTGAATCATTGTCGCGGGTGGTTCTGGGTAAATGTCATCAAGTCATTTCCTCCTCCGAAAAGAAACGAGCAGACAATCCTGTCGCACCTCGCACGGATGCCTCTGGACACCATACGCACGGCAACACGGAACCCAGCTCACATGGTATTAACAGTCCGAATTAACTGATCTGCGACAGAGGCGATACACGTATCTGCCACAAAGCATGACATTCGGTGGCATGAAGCGAGATGTTACCATTGTACTGACCACACTGCGTACGAGACGCAAGAGATACAGGACTTCCCTTTGTACTGGCACGGCTAATCATATGCTCGACGCCTGAGGAGAAGCCGAGGGGCCAAACATAAATGGGAAGACTCCCCGCAAGAGTCACATCCTCCTATGGGCTAAAAAATAGAAGTCAGCCTCCAGAAGGCGTAAGTACTGAGACCCGTGTACCGTCACAAGCAAGCTGCCTGTTAGTACACAGGGTCCCCTTTTGCGGCAACAACCCTCCGTGCTTCCCTCCCCCCAACCTCCTGGGCTATCCGTGCAGGTCACTCCCATGTCATGAAGTAAAGAAGAGCAGAGTTTAGACATAAAAGAGGGAGGCACCCCCGTCTGAATCCACAGCAGGACATAATGGTGGGAGAGACCCAGCACCCATCCGCATAAGTCGGGCATACAGAACTTCTTACACAAGAAGGGAGGCTGATGAAGCCACCCCCCATGTGAAAGATGTACCACCATTCGTAACATCACTGGATGAACCAAGAAATCATCCTTCTGTTCTAGCCAGCCCCCCCAGGCTGCTCATCTCAGGCCAACAGTAGATATGAACCAGTATGCATGGACGGGGTCATAAGGACCAGTAACCATCCCACGGCAGCCAGCGGCTACCCGAGAGGGAGAGGAGCAAAAAACTTCGCCCGGCCCTCACGCTGCGCATAAGCGCTACCCAGCAACATCATAGATATAAGGTGACATAGAAAGAGTCAGAAAGATTGTCCTTTTCTCCAGGGGGTGTGGTGGCGGCCGAGAATCCGGAGTGAGCCATTCCCCTAAACAGCCGGACAATGTTGAAACCTTAACAGGGCACCGACATACACCAGAAGTTCAAAGAATTGTGGAAATGCGAATGGACGGGGATAGCGATGCCCAAGAGACCCCCGCCCTCACATTAGCAAGCATTGAGTCCGGCTGCCTACCGTGTCACCGCAGCACGGTAGCCGAGAGAGGTTTCAAATGCTGCATTCGCTACCGCAACGGAGCCGTAGAAATCAATGCCCCCACACAGCGATCGAGCACATCTTCCCCGACGGTCCATACTGGAGCTCTTTTTGGATGGAGATTACGCGCTGCCACCGTTCAGCTCCAGCCGCCAATAGGTAAAATGTATCCCAGTTCGCGTGGGCTTTCTGGTTACTCCCGCGCCGAGTCAGTAGTGCTGTTCAGAGCGGCAGTGGGCATGTGGGATACTTCGGGAGGCCAATAGTCATTCCGCCACATAACAGTATTCGAGTTATAACTATGATATTAGCGTTACCCGCTCTTGTGTAGATACAGACAATTAAAGGAGCCCGTTAAATCGATAAAGAGACATTCGAGGTGGTGCGGGTACGGCGTAATTGATTTACACCGTAACAATCGAATAAAGGCGAGTGGGACCAGAGCCAAAGACGCTTCCCCACCTC
>NC_133778.1:76998842-77076179 GCF_003597395.2 Chelonoidis abingdonii
TCAGTCATTTCTTCCTCCGGAACAACGAGACATCTTTGACCTTTTTTCCCTGGATTGCCCTGCGCCCCATGCAGGCAACCTGGGCCATTCGCTTTTATTATTATCACGTCACCATATGTGTCTGGTGCTGCGGCTACAGGCGTCGCGCTATATGCGCATTCATTTCTGTTTTGACATGTGATAGCGGATGGTTACAGTTTGTTCTGTACATCTATGCTGGAGTATACTTGCTGAGTGCGCGATCTTCCCCTTTTTGTTCTGCTATTGAGTGCCCTGGCTGGATTGCGCGGGGCGCAAAGCAAGTGGGAATGACTCCCAGTCAATCCCTCTTTATGGTTTCTCAAGATCAGTCTCCTGCCTAGAATATGGGTTAGTGTACTAGAGGACTCGTGTCTACGGCGCCAGCTGCTCTGTGTCAGTATTCCGGGGTGCCCTGCAACCCTCCGTTGTTTCCTTCCTCCCCCAACCTTCCTGGGCTACCGTGGCGTGTCCTCCCTTTGTGTCATGAGTAATAAGATGGAGTTTTTGTGACATAAATTGAGGGGGGGCAGTCCTCCGGTGTATGATAGTCCAGGCAGCTTAGTGGTGTGGGGGAGGAGCCCAGATCCACTGTATGATGTCTGGGCGTCAGATTTTTCTTTACCATGAAAGGGGGGGCTGATTGAGCTCAGCCCATTGTTATGAGTGGTTACGCCATTCTGTACATCTCCTGGGAGTGACCAGAATATTCCTGTTCTGTTTCTAGCCAGGCGCCCCCGTGCTGGCCTCTCTCAGGCCAACATGTTAGATATTGACCATTATCAAGCAGGTACTTGGGTTATAAGACCTTACGCCTGCCCATCTGCTCCGGAGGGGGAGTGCGTGCAATACTGCGCTTCCTGCTCTGCGTCGCAGCATTCGCTAGATTAGGTACATTGAAGAAGTCAAGAATGATTTCTTCCTTTCTTTATAGTGGTGGGTGGTGGGGGGCGAGTAACGAGGAGCTATTCCTAACCATGCCGGCTGTGTTTTGACCTACACGCATGGGGAGTCGCAAGATGCAAATTTTCGGAGATGCTGTGGACTGTGGATAGCTGTGAGTCCTCAGTACCCTCCTCATTGCATCCATTTGGCTTCTGGCTGCCGTTACGTTGTCACGCGCATGTGTAGCCTGGAGATTTTTTTCAATGCTTTGGCATTTTGTCTTCGATACGGAGTCTCTGATAGATTTGTCCCTCACGCGTCGATCACTTCTCCGTTACGGTCCATGCTGGAGCTCTTTTTTTTGGATGGATCCCACCTGTGTGATCGCTTCATGCTCGGCCATAGGAAATGTATTCAAAGTTCGCGTGGGGCTTTTCTGTTTACTCCCACTGCGTCAGTCAGAGTGCTGTCCAGGCGTCAGTGGGCACTGTGGGATACTTCCGGGGCCATATGTCGATTTCCGTCCACTAACAGTATTCCGAATATATTGTTTTAGCGTTCCTTCGTTTTGTAGGGTACAGAATCATTTAAAGAGCTTTAAATCGTTTAAGGACTGTAGTGTGGCGGGGTACGGCGTAATTGATTTAACTCTGTTAACATCGATTATGGCGTTAGTGTGGACAGGCAAAGACTCTTCCCCCTCTATCTATTTGGAGCATGAGCTTTTGTGGGTGAATACTCACTTCGTCGGATGCATGTAGTGGAAATTTCCAGGGACAGGTATATACATGCAAGCAAGAAGCAAGCTAGAGATAATGAGGTTAGTTCAGTCAGGGAGGATGAGGCCCTGTTCTAGCAGTTGAGGTGTGAAAACCAAGGGAAATATGACCTGAAATAGGACTACTAGCCAATACATTAATATTTTAAAACATATTATAAAATTAATTACAGTGGTATAACCTAAGCAGCCAAACATGCAGTTTTGGTCCATATGTAACTCCCTGCAACCTGTCCCAGTACTATAAACCAGCCTCTATGTCCCTGCTGCCAGTGGACTGGGGACGCATTGTCCCACACTCCATTCAGTCTTCTTGATGGTGAGCTGCAGGTGATTTGCTGGCTATCTGGACCTGAATCATTAAGTGATAAAAATAATCAGAACAGATCTGGGATCTGCTAATTCTAAGAGAAAGAAAAAAAACACATCCAGGGCCAGATCCTCAGCTGGTGCATTTCTACATCAGTTCACACCAGCTGAGAATCTGGTCCACATTTCTCTACAGTGCATATCAGATGTTGGCATGCAGAATTTATATGACTCACCAACAAAACCTCTGAGCACCTTAGTCATTAATGGATTTTATCCTCACAACACTCCTGCAAGGTACAGAGTTATCTCTATCTCACAGGGAATTGAAGGAGAGAGTACCTTGTGTGACTTACCAAGATCCCTAACCCTAGACAAATTAGAGGATTGGGCCAAAGGAAATCTAATGAGGTTCAACAAGGACAAGTGCAGAGTCCTGCACTTAGGATGGAAGAATCCCATGCACTGCTGCAGGTTGGGAACAGAAAAGGACCTAGGGGTTACAGTGGACGAGAAGCTGGATATGAGTCAGTGTGTCCTTGTTGCCAAGAAGGCTAACAGCATTTTGGGCTGTATAAATAGGGGCATTGCCAGCAGATCGAGGGATGTGATCATTCCCCTCTATTCGACATTGCTGAGGCCCCATCTGCAGTACTGTGTCCAGTTTTGGGCCCCACGTTACAAGAAGGATGTGGAAAAATTGGAAAGAGTCCAGCGGAGGGCAACAAAAATGATTAGGGGGCTGAAGCACATGACTTATGAGAAGAGGCTGAGGGAACTGGGATTGTCTAGTCTGCAGAAGAGAAGAGTGAGGGAGGATTTGATAGCTGCTTTCAACTACCTGAAAGGGGATTCCAAAGAGGATGGATCTAGACTGTTCTCAGTGGTGGCAGATGACAGAAAAAGGAGTAATGATCTCAAGTTGCAGTGGGGGAAGTTTAGGTTGGATATTAGGAAAAACTTTTTTACTAGGAGGGTGGTGAAGCACTGGAATACGTTACTAGGGAGGTGGTGGAATCTCCTTCCATAGAGGTTTAAGGATAGGGTTGACAAAGCCCTGGTTGGAATGATTTAGTTGGGGATTGGTCCTGCTATGAGCAGGGGGTTGTACTAGATACCTCCTGAGGTCCCTTCCCACCCTGATTTTCTCTGATTCTATGATCTCAAACGTTCATGGGTGAACCAGAAAATGAACCAACATCTCCCAAGCCCCAATCCAGTGCCCTATCCATGAAATCATCCTTCCTACCCTTTCAAATTCATCCTGCCTTCTAGGGTCAATTCCATTCAATAACATTGAGTTCCTGTAACATTAACTAAAATTAAAATGCATGCTACCTCAATGCCTCAGTGGCACAGTGGTGACCCTGGATTGTCTGACAGTGATGATATCAGAGTGTATTCTCCAATAGGTCCTACCATCCTATTAAGGTGTCAGACTGCCAACCCAGGGGCCAGAAAAAGGACTGCCCTCTCAGTGTGTACCTACAACTATATGACTCCATCAACCACTTAATGGAGAAGGCAAGGACAGCCTATAATGTCCTTGGTCTCTGCAAAACATGATGAAGAAAGGAGATGGAAGTGAAGTGGAGAGATGGAAACACCATCGTGTTGGGAAAAGGAGAAGACACAAGAAATGTTGGAGGAATCAGTTTTATCATTCAATGATGATAATGATGATGATGATCTTCAAAAATCATCTCCTGCAAATTCAAGTCATCATGGAGTGCTGTACTCTCAACTGAACAAGAATAGCACCCTCAAGATTATCCAGATCTATGCTCCCCCAAGCGCAAGTGAAGGTGATGTGGAAGAATTCTATCATAAGCTTGAGGAAACCCTTGCTCAAAAATCCACATGTATGATTGTGATGACAGACTTCAACGCCAAGGTTGGAAGAGGGAAAGGCGGCAAAAAGTTCATTGGAAGGCATGGCACAGCACTGGCAAATGGAATTCACAAGTAGAGCAACTGGCAACTCTGGTGGAGACAAAAGAAATGTTCATTGGTAACACCTGGTTTAATAAAGAGACCAGGAGAAGGTGGACATGGATCATGCCCAATGTGAAGAACAAGAATGAGATCAACTATATTCTGATTGATAAACAGGGCATCGTACAAGACATCTCAGGAGTGCCATCATTCAACATGGGTAGTGACCACCGCTTGCTCACAGCAAGGCTCATCTTCAAAGTAAACGTAGAGAAGAAAGCACTACAGATGGCAAGTCAGCTGCCAAAAATATTCAATGAGGCACTCCTGAAAGTGAACATTTCCAAAGAAGATTGGATTCTCAGATAATGGCGACAAGAGTGAAGGGAAGAATCTTGGAGGAAATGAGGGACTTGCTAGAGAAGCGGAGGAATATGAAACAAAATGATGGCGACAAACTTGAGTACTCCCTTCTCTGCATGCTGATAAGAAGACTAAAGGAGGACTTTAGGAAGTACCAAAATGAAAGGCTCTTTAAGATGGCTGAAGATTGCAGAAGCCTCAAAAAATGCAAACAGGAACTGATGCTGTACAGGTTAACAATAACAGTGCTGAAGAACAAGGACAGAAAAGCAGTAATTGACAGAACAGGGATGCAAGTGGTATGAAAAGATTTCTACACCAAACTGTTCACATCTCAGATAAATGTCCCACTACCAACACTTCAACAGACCAACAAGCATGTACTCCTAGTCCTCAGTGAAGTTCGACATGCAGTTTACCAAATGAAGGAAGGAAAAGATGGACAGACAACCAAAATGATAAGAGCTGGAGGCCATGATCTCTGGAAAACCCTTTCTCAGAGAGTTAGTCATTATTTAGAAATGTAGAAGACACTATCCAGCTGGAAGGAGTCCAACACCTTTTTGCTGTACAAGAAGGGCAATTGTGAAGATCTAAAGAGCTATCATCCAATATGCCTGCTCTCACATGTTCACAAGGTATTTAGCAAAACAATAACAAACCAACTCTGAGTCTGGACGAGCAGCAGCCAGGAAAGCAGGCAGATTTTCAAAGGAATTTCAGCACCTTGGACCCTATCTTCACTATAAACCAGCTACAAAAAAGGGGTTGACAGCATAGAGATCAACGCAGTGTTGAAAGCTCTTGCAGAACATGACATCAACACAAACTACATCAAACTACTAAAGGAAGCAAACTCCGACTGCACTATGGATATAACTCTGTTCAACACTCCCTTTGCATCCCAGTCAAAAAAGGTGTGAAGCAAGGAGACATGGTTTCACCAAAACTCTTCACAGCCTGCCTTGAAATGGTAAGAAGGTGGACAAACAGGAAGGATGGAATCAGCATCAACAGAGAACAGTTAAACCACCTCAGATTCACGGACAATATTGTGTTGATTGCAGAAAACTCTATCAAACTACAGAAAATGCTGCGAAAACTCAACACAAAAAGCAGCTAAGTCAGACTGAAGATGAACTGCTCTAAAATGAAGTGTATGCAGTCTGATTCCTTGCAAAACGCTGAAATAATAATCAAGGGAGAACAAATAAATAAGAAGAAAACAAAGAAAGAAGTTGGACCGCTAAACACTGAGGAGGGAATGGAGGTTAAGGATAATCTAGGCATGGCCCAATATCTAAATAAATACTTTGCCTCAGTAATTAAGCTAATGAGGACTTAGGGATAATGGAAATGATGACCAAATGGGAATGAGGATATGGAGGTAGATAATTACCACAATCCGAGCAAAGCCAACTCGACAGCTTAATGGGACGAAATCAGAGGGCCCAGATAATCTTCTCCAAAGAATATTAAAAAGAACTGGACATGAAATTGCAAGCCCATTAGCAAGGAATTTTTAATGAGTCCAAGTAAACCAGGGGTTTTACTGTACGACTGGAGAATTGCTAACATAGTTCTATTTTTAAGAAAGGGGAAAAAACGGTAATCCAATAAAACTTATAGGCCTGTACTTGCATGTCTATAGTATTGTAAGGTCTTTGGCAAAATTTTGAAGAGAAAGTAGTAAGGACTTAGGTTCAATGGTAATGGGACAAAATATAACATGTTTACAAAAGGGTAGATCGTTGCCAAACCAACCTGATCTCTTTCTTGAGAGTACAGATTTTCTAGGACAAAGGAAATGCAGTGGATCTAATTTACCGGATTTAAATAAGGCATTTGACACAGTTTCCACTATGGGGAATGTATTAGCTAAATTGGAAAAGAATGGAGATCAATATGAAAATTGAAAGGTGGATAAGGAACTGTTAAAGGAAGAGACTACAATGGGTCGTACTGAAGTGAACTGTCAGGCTGGAAGGAGGCTACTAGCGGACAAAGTTCCCTTCTAGGGGAATCAGTTTGGGGCGAATCTTATTTAAACTTTTATTACTGACTTGTCACAAAAAGTGAATGTGCTAATAAATTGCGGATGACACAAAGTGGGGGTATGCTAACACAGAGAAGGACCGGACCGGAGATATCATACAGGAAGATCTGGATGACCTTGTAACGAAGTTAATAGTAATAGGATGAAATTAAAGTGTGAAAAGTGAAAGAGGGTCATGCATTAGGGAGTAATAAAAAGAAATTTTAGTTATAAATTGGTGGGACACATAGTTGGAAGTAACAGAGAGGAGGAGAAGGACCTCAGAAGTATGGTGATCACAGGATGACTATAGCCGCCAACGTATATGGCCCGTTGAAAAAAGCTATGCAGTTTTAGGAGGCATCAGGCGATGTGTATTTCAGCAAAGATAAGGTAGGTGTTAGGACCATTATACAAGGCGTGGGTGAGATTCATGTGGAAATACTTGTGGCAGTCTGGTCTCCCATGTTTAAGGAGCGATGAATTTCAAACTGAACAGGGTTCAGAAACGGGCTACTAGGATGATCCAAGGAATGGAAAACCTGTCTTGGGAAAGAGACTTCAAAGAGCTTGGCTTGTTTAGTCCTAACCAAAGAAGGTGAGGGGGATATGATGGCTCTTTATAAAATATATCAGCGGGGATTAATTGTAGGGAAGGAGAGGAATTTATTTAAGCTAGTACAATGTGGACACCAAGAAACAAATGGTATCAAACTGGGACACTAGGAAGCTTAGACTTGAAATAGATGAAGGTTTCTAACCATTAGAGAGAGAAGTGAAGTTCTGGACAGCTCCAGGGAGTAGTGGGAGGCAAAGACATATTCTGGCTTATAAGACCAAGCTTGATAAGTTTTTGGAGGGATGTTGTATTATGGGATAGCCTTAATTTGGCAATTGAATCAAAGATTCAGTTGTCAAATCCAAATTATCAGCAGGTAAGTATGCCCAGTGGTCTGGGATGGGATGTTAGATGGGATGGGATCTGAGTTACTACAGAGAATTCTTTCTTGGGTGCTGGCTGGTGAGTCTTACCCACATGCTCAGGGTTTAACTGATCGCCATATTTGGGGTCAGGAAGGAATTTTCCTCCAGAGGAGATTGGCTGAGGCCCTGGAGGTTTTTCGCCTTCCTCTGCAGCATTGGGCACGGGTCACTTGCTGGAAAATTCTCTGCAGCTTGAGGTCTTCAAACCACAATTTGAGGACTTCAATAACTCAGACACAGGTTAAGGTTTGTTATAGAAGTGGATGGGTGAGATTGTATGGCCTGCATTGTGCAGGAGGTCAGACTAGATGATCATAATGGTCCCTTCTGACCTTAAAGTCTATGAGTCTATGAGTAAATAGAAGAAGTTGAACAATATGCCTATTTGGGCCAAGAAATTAACACGCACCATGATCAGGAAGGCAAACTATCACGAAGAAAGAAATCTGGTTGGCATGCATTCAATTCTATCAAGGATGTCCTCCAAAGGAAAAACAATAAGGCAACCTTTTCAGCTCAACGATACTGCCCACAATATTATACAGCAGTGAAACATGGGCGCTGACAAAGCTAGAGGATCAACAACTGTCACAGAGAGGACGATGGAAAGAAGAATTCTGGGGATTTCAATCCGCGACCGACTCCCTAATGAAGTGATCAGACAGCAGAGTGGAGTGCAGTACATCATTGTTGAAAGCAGGTACGGTAAAATGCGATGGGCCAGGTATATCGTGAGGCTCACCGACAACAGATGGACTACAGCTGTCGCTGAGTAGTACCCACAGGAACTGAAACATCCACTCGGCTGACCTCCAAAAAGATAGGAAGATTTTACTGCAAAAAGGCATGACCGCACATGGAGAAGGAAGGCCAGGATAAAAGAAGAATGAAAGATGTATTGTGATTGGCACAATCTATATGAGGGTTGAAGGATCAATCGATCAAGTTGATCAAGGTGAAAATGCATCCTTCCTACAGGACTGAAGGTATTTTAAAGGGCCAAGACTTGATGTCTATTGATAAAAATGGTAAATGATAAATTATTGCTAAATTAGTGTAGAGAGTTGACTACTACTGAGAAATGTTTTGCAAATATTCACTCAACACTTTTAATTAAGTTACTTCCTGCCATGTTCACACCCTGAAGACATTCACGCCATTGACTTTTGCTAGAACAATTTTCACAGAATAAGAATGTTCAATGCTGCGTGGATGAGCATTTACAGAATGTAACAAATTGCCATACATAAATATGCCTGCCCAAGTGGGTTGAGCACAAATCCAGTCAGAGACCAGAAGCAATACCACATAACTTATTTACCAGTCACAATCAACCAAGCAAGAAAATTCAAATCGTGTATACTTGGAGAGAACTACTCACAAAACCCCTTTATCTAATACTTTTGAATCATAAATAAGCTTGATGAATTTGTGCTCTAAACATAGATGATCCATCAACAGAAGGAGGCTTAAATTCATCAGATAAATAGTCTGTGAATTATTTGCTCATCTCTATAAGTTAATGATTCATATGAGAAAAATGAAAGAAACCCCCATCTTATTCATTAATGTGTTCCAGTATCTAATTCACCCAAATATGATTAACCATATTTTTGATTCGTCAAGCAAGTGAGAGAACTATCACCTGTATGTAGTTAGCACCTCATCAGGTGTTAATCATAACAACAATTAATGTTATGAGCCCAAGTTCTGATGCAGTTACCACAGTGTGTGTGTTAGACAGAGCTACCAAGTTCAGATTCAGACTGAAGCTAACACAAATGGAATGGAATATATCCCAAGATATATCAATATAAGTCATCTCAGTCTGGTGTTTGTAGCTGTTATAATTTTATTTTCTCTACTCTGAACCTTTAAATTTTGAGGCAGCAGCTTCCATTTTCTGAAGCAAAACAATAAAGCACATTAGATAACATACACACACACACAGGGCCGGCTCCAGGCACCAGCTTATCAAGCAGGTGCTTGGGGTGGCAACTCCGGAGTGGGGTGGCACTTTCAGGTATTCGGCAGTGGGTTAATGTTAAAGGTTAATGTTTCCTTTACCTGTAAGGAGTTAACAAACCGTAAACCTGGAACACCTGACCAGAGGACCAATCAGGAGACAAGATACTTTCAAATCTTGGTGGAGGGAAGTTTTTGTTTGTGTGTTCTTTTCTTTGTTTGTTCTCTCTGGGTTCTGAGAGTGACCACACGTACCTACAGGCTCTCTAATCTTCTGTTCAAATTTAGTAAGTACAAAGGTAGAAAGGCGGTTTAGTCTTTTTGATTGTTTTCTTTATTTGCAAATGTGTATTTGTCTGGAAGTATTTTAAATTGTATTTCTGCTGGTTTTAATTTGTATGTGCTGCTGGGGGAGGATTCTCTCTAGTGTCTATAAGCTGAAAGACCCTGTAATATTCCATCTTGATTTACAGAGATAATTTTATCTTTACTCTTTCTTTCATTAAAAGTCTTTTTTTTTAAAGACCTGATTGATTTTTTCCCCTTGTTAAGGCTCAAAGAAATTGAGTCTGTACTCACCAGGGAATTTGTGGGAGAAGGGAGAAAGAGAAGTGGGGGGGAAGGTAAATTTCCTCTTTGTTTTAGATTCACGGAGCTTGAATCTGTATCGCCTCTGGGTGAGGGGAAAAGGGGAGGGGGGAAGGGACATTCCTCCCTGTTTTAAGATTCAAGGAGTTTGATTCACAGTGATCTTCCAGGCTAACCCAGGGAGGCAAAGCCTAGGAGAGGCACCGGTGAGGGAAAGGGTTTACTTTCCTTGTGTTAAGATCCAGGGGGTCTGGGTCTTGGTGGTCCCCAGGGAAGGTTTTGGGGGGACCAGAGTGTATCAGGCACTCCAAGTCCTGATTGGTGGCAGCTATCAGATCTAAGCTGGTAATTAAGCTTAGAGGAATTCATGTTGGTACCCCATTTTTTTGGACTCTAAGGTTTAGATTGGGGAATTATGCCATTACAGGGGCAATTTGGTGGAGGGTCCCTCACTCCTACTCAGAGCAAAAGACCTCCTGCTGAATTGCTGCAGATTGCGATCGTGGCTTTTTTTTTGGGCTCCTTGGGATGGCAAAACCCCTGGAGCCAGCCCTGCATGTGGACCCTACTTCTCATGAAGATTTTACCTCTGTTCCTTCATTTTTTGTCATTTCCCCATAAATGAAAGCCTTTCAGACAAAGTCTAGATTTGCTATTTCTGTATGGGATATGCAGTAATGGGCCAAACCCTGCTATGCATGTAAATCCATAGAATATCACAGTTGGAAGGGACCTCAGGAGGTTATCTAGTCCAACCCCCTGCTCTAAGCAGGACCAATCCTTAGACAGATTTTTGCCCTGATCCCTAAATGGGCCCTGCAAGGATTGAACTCACAACCCCAGGTTTAGGAGGCTAATGCTCAAACCACTGAGTTAGCCTTCTCCCCATCCAGAACAATTCTGTTGATTGTAACAGAGATACAGGACAATAAAGCCCCATTTGTTATGGTTTGGTGTAATAACTTTCAGCCAATTAAAAAGTTTTTCCATTATAAGCCTTTAACACAATGGCTTTTTACTATGAAGAAAGTAGCTGCTAAACAGATTTTTCCCCCCAACTTATTCATTTTTAATGCAAAAAAGAATCTGCCAATTATCCCTTATTATCTCTAATCCTCTGGAACCTTCACCTTTCCAGATGTTCAATCCTAATCAGATCCATCAATGTGTACTTTAAAAGTTCAAAGTATAAAGTTAATGCCTTCAGCATGTGAGCACCATATAATAGGATTCTTATCAGCTATTTGCTCCTAATTCACATAATTGAACTTTGCAGAGTTACTTCCCCAGGAAGCTGTTCCTGAAAATACTCAGCTAATGGGCATTTCAGAAAATATTATGCCATCAGCAGTGCTGAAAGAAGCCACCATGGAAAATCCATAGAAATTGGTTCCTATTAGCTCCCCCAAATGCTAGATTCCACTTTAAAACAGCAGAACAAATAGAGCAATATACTTTTTCTTGGAAAAGTGGAAACAATTCTAGCGTGACGTCTAAAGAGCCAGGCTGGGAAGCTTAGCTAGACCCACTCTCTAACATTCATCTTATAGTCTCATTTTCCTAGTGAATGATAACGTGGCCAACAGAGCATTGGCAGCGTTAGAGCCGCTAAATGGCCACTTCCAAAATTGCAGCTATGCAAGACTGCTACTCGTAGGCACCATCCAGCTCCCATTCAAGGCAATGGGAATGTTGCCAGGGGCTTCCATAGGAGAAATTTTCCATCCACAGTCATCCAGCTTTGCAAAATGACAAAGAGGGTGGATTTTTTGGCACTGGTCCCCAGGGTTCTTTGGTTACTGGATTATCATCGCAACAGCAGGAGCATACTAAACAGAGCCATAAATCAGTCATTCAAGATAAGATCCTTCCTGGCCCACTGAAATAGGAAGCCAAGTAGATAATGCAATACGACAATAATGGAAGGACAACGATATATGCACAGCATAGACAGTGTAAAAATCTTTTGTAGACAATGCTAACTGGGTTTAAACCCCAAAATAAGGTTTTTAACTAAAAGCTTTTACAGAAATAGGTATACACAGAAATTTTCTCATCAAGATTAATTCAGAAAGGCAATGAACACAGGTGGTTTTGTTTAAACAGTGCCCTGCAGTGCTGTGAAACAATGCACCAAAGACATGGGCAGGAGAGAACCAGGAATCAAACCAGCTTTAAAACCGAAAAAACTGACAAATCTAGGTCCCCTGTCCCAAGCTAAGGGCCTAATCGTGCCAGTTAAAGCATGGCTCAGACTGGAAGGGGTTCCCTGAAGCAGAAGCCTGCCAGAGTGTGCATGCGACCAGCAGAGAGATGTTCATGTATCTGGAATTTGATCCAGCAGATGCAGAATGTGTTAGTTTTCCTGGCACATTGCAAGGCTCATCTATTTCCACAGCCTTGTGGGGAAGATAATCCAAGGGATGTGGCAGGCAATGTTAACAGCAGAGCAGTTCAGTAGGAAGAGTTGATACAGTGAGGCCAATTTTTCTGGGTGTTTGCAATTTAACCAAGTTCTGGAAGCACTGTCTCTACCATACCTAGACGTGTTCTCCAACCATTGTTCATTCAGTCCTTGGTGCTGTACTGAGACTGCCAATAAAATTGCCAAATGAGATGGTAGGTTTTGAGATGTTGACCCTTGTCCACTAAGAACTGAATGAAGGCACCAATTTATTTCCACATAGGCCACTGAGCAATGACTACCAGTCACTACCCAGCTGGCTGGGTTCTAACTGGCACCCGAGAGACAAAAGGCCCTATTGCAATTTGTCTGAGCACAGCCCCCTTGTTTTTGATCACTTAAGGTCATTTGCCTGTGGGGTAAGCCTGATGAAAGTTGAAAGAAATGCCCTTCATGGCTTTGGTGATTATTGGTTACAAGCCGGCATGCAGGGCGAGTGTGAAGTCTCTTGACATACAGATGACTTTCTCAGCTCTTCCCCAGGGCAGAGGAAGCTAGTGATACAGATCCATTGATAGCAATGTAATTGCTGTAGAAAATAACCAACACCATTTGTTTACGTCGTAGCTTTGGTGCTGTTATGGACCTGGAGTATTTCATTAAGATTTGACCTGAGCCTTTTCCCCCCTTTATATCTCACAGACTATAGGAACAACATCTGCAATTATAAAGTTCCCTCATGTAGAGCCCTTCAATTACCATGGCCATTCCAAATGGTATAAGATGGATGCAGGAGGACATGGCATCTGAGATAATGCATCCTTCAGCTGCCAACTAGGAGAGATTAAAATGGTTCCCAGAACATCCCAATTTATGTGAGATCACGTCCCTTGTTACTACAGAGTGCGGAAGCAGGGAAATGATTTTTCAGTCTTATAGCAGCCTGCCAATAGAGGAGCTGAAAAAAGAAATGAATGGAAGAGGAAGTGGATGGGAGAACACAAGGAATTCAGGATTGCAGTAGATGAATCTCTAGTCCTGGATTCAAATTCTGCTTTCAGTCTCTTAATGTTTGGCATTAAATCAAAACGTTGGCTTTTGCTTGCTCGCATGGGTTTAACCTGTAGGCAGCAGCGACACTTCAGAAAATGATTCAGTAAGAGAATAAAGCAGCAACAGACTTTATTGGTAATGTGCTAAACACCGAAAAAGCACAGCTAACAATAAATATTATTTCATTAGCTCTCTGCTTATATACAATTAGTTAAATTGAAATTGGCAGTCGGCAGTAAGAACTAATGTACTACAATGATGGATGCAGTATAAGAACCTGATGAGACTAGAATGTGTTGGATCTCGCGACACCCCATAATGTTATGCCCACATCTGGAAGTTAGCTTGGTGGTTTCAGCCTAGTTCCATAATTCAGGCTGGAACAACTAGCAGCTTGGGCTCAAGACTGGAACAACAAGGGACTGCAGATCAGGAGGAGGGTCTTTTGCAGAGCTGGACTAGCAGGCTTGAGAGGCACTGGATTAGAATCAAGATTAGGAGTCGCTTGGCTCATCACACAGCCCCTGCTTACACTTCACCTGTGTTTCAAATAGGCACGGATGTCATGCTATATGACTATGTCAAGTACCCTGGAGAAAAGTCAGAGCAAACCTGCTCCTCCCTCTTGCCCCCCACTGTCCTCGGTACTTCTGGCAGCTAAACTCTAACACTGGGTGCTCCATTACATATTCCTATTTCACCAGCTCCTGCCATCACTGTGGGAAGCAGATGTTAGAAGAGAAAGCATGTCCTAGGTCTCAAACGTTAGGCCCAGTTCAATAGACATGCAGCAAAAAAAAAAACATGGGAGAGGAATTAATAAGAGAAAGAGCAGCTTCAGCCCCAAATCTGTTTCCCTTGCATGACAACTTCCCAGAAGAAAAGGCTCAGATGGCTAGAACTGAAGGCACCCTGGAAGCTGGTTCCACACCCACATCGGGAAGTTGCACAACATTGATTTCAACCCAGCCAGAGACCTTCTGTAAGTGAAGCTGCTGTGATCCAGGTGACTCATTCTGCCTGAAACAGAGCTTTCATGCTGCAGGCAAAAAACACGGTTCTATTACCTTTCTGGACAATGTTTTCCCATTCCAGCTGGGGAAGACAACCAGACACCGCAGTGGTAGGCACAATATAAAAACACAGATGAGAGACGATAGAAACATAATCAAGAACAGTATAGTTACCATTGGTGTGCACTAGGAAGTCCATTTGGAGATACTGAAAATTAAATTTCCTCCATAGAAACAAATTCTTTGCATTGCAAAGGTTTATTGTATGTGTAAAAGAGAGAGAGAGAGAGAGAGAGAGAGAAATGCACATACAATACCTGGCTGCTCTGAAGTTGTGTCACACTCAGCAGAAAGCTACTCAGTATTACATATGGCTGATTTATTACTTGGATCCTATAATAATTTCATTCTGGAGACTACATTTGTCCAACTGCAAACTGCTGATTGGCATCATCAACATTTAGGAAATTCTAGACATTATCCACTCCAGACATGGCTGCACTTCATATAGTGTCTGAAGAGAAAAAACACATTTGGATCCTTCCAAATGAAAGATGCTCTGTTAAAATGTAAGTGATTAGGCTTCTTGGAGTAAGTCTTTATTGTGAGTTACCAAACTGCTGCATTTTCTGCTCCCTTGCCATGAGATTTGGCCCCTGGTTCAGTGTGGTGTCTCTCCTACCACACCTGGATCAGGTTATTGGACTAGCTAGTCCAATGTGCTATTTCCAGCCATACTGAATCACACCACTCATCCTTCTACTAAGGTGCATCCTGACTCTGGCAATGGCTAAAATATGATGTTTCAGAGGAAAGCAACCACCTTCCCCCAGTCTCTCATCATTTTCTGAGCAAACTGTACACTAGACACACAGGAAGAACTCATGTCCATTCTCAGCACAGCCTTAGCTTATGCCTTTGTAATGACGCCATAGGCACAATAGAAAAATTGGCATTTAAATGCTCGCATGAAACTTTGGAAATGGAACCACTTGAGCTAAAATAGAACCTCAACTGTTACTTGGCCATAGAGCTTTTATTGTCATTGTAGGCTACAGTCAACCACTGAAAGGTGATAGGCACTTCTCCCCACCCAAATTACATTGCACATCCTGAAGCATGAGGTTAAATTAATGACAATATGCAACGTGTGCCTTCCCTACAGTCTCTTCCCATGAATTAATTGACACTGCTCCTGATGTCTATTTTTTCCTCCTTTACTATTATTCAGTTGGAGGAGAAAGGGAAGAAGAAAATTCTCTGCAAAGAGAAGCGACCATAGAGCACAAAGATAGAGGCGCACTCAATCTAATCCCGGCCTACACAGGTGGAGAGAGGTCTCAGAGAGGGCAGTGTGAAGTTAGTTACATACAACGTGAAGTTAGTCAGACACAAGAGAGTTCACCTACCTGTGACCCACTTAACTCTGAATCTCTGCTATGGCAGGACTGACTCAGAACCTTGATGTAACTGAAACCTCTTCAAGCACTTCCCTGCAGCAATAGGATGTGCAGATGCACTTGGCATGGAGATATCAGAGACAGGTGCTTTAAAAATACCTAGCCGCAGAGAACTCAGTGGCACCTAAATGGAGATAGTAAGGATGTAAAACTCACACTTTCAGGATATACTACCCTACCTATGAATATGCTAATGAATACAATACGGATTACTATGGATGTGCTAATACAGAATATAGCAAAAATTCCCTAGAAACTGAAAGCCCAAATGATCACACTTCTGGATTCTAGTTTATCTAGCCAGGCAAGTCAGCAGAGTCTATTCCATAAGTGTCCCACTCCAGGTTAACGCTATATTCACATTGAACTCCCTGGTACGTAAGGTCATATCATGCCCCTGATCCACAGCAAACATGGACTGGCATCAGTGGGAGTTGTGTGGCCGCATCAAGTATAGTACATTACATATTCTCCACATAGCACATTTCCATTGCTGTCAGGGACATGAACTTCATTCATGCTTCATATCAGCAAACTGTGAACTCTTGGTAGCACGTTGTAGGCGGATACCTGCTTTGCCATTGCCAGCCTTTCCATCTTCTGGTTCCCAAGAACGTCACTGATCATACCGATGTATCAAAAACAGGATATAGTGACACCACGCTGGCTGTTCCCCCTCTCACCCCTCACATGCCTGTGTGTGAGCTATACAACAAACAAGGGATGAAACTCAAGTGGGGGTGGATGTACATACAGAGGTGTTGAGACTTAGGCAAAGCTTATCTTTCTGAATGACTGACTTGGAAAAAGATGAGGCAGGACATGCCATGAGAGGAGTTGTGCTGGGCTTTGCCAGGACGGAAGCACTTTGAGAACCATCTGGCTCGTTGCGTTTTCCCAACTTCTGTTTCTAGCCCAGTTGGAAATGGGGAAGAGTGGAGGCATGAAAATTAAAAATGATTATTAATAGATAAGTGCCACTTAGCAGAGCTTCTTCCAACGTCTAACAGTTGGTTTCAAACCGGATCAGCATCTAGGTGAAGATTCATGTCGGTTGTTATTTTACCCTAACCAGCTTCTCCATCTGCAGTTACAGGCCTGATCCAGGAAGGTGCTAAGTCAGTGTAGTTGAAGACATTCAGCATCTCACGCAATAAGACGGAAGCCCACTACACAGTCACGAAACACCAGGCAATGGAATGTGGACTAGGAGTACAGGAATGCTGGTACTCGGCAACCGGCTATGGTATAGAATCCTCTGCCCCTGCATGCACTGTCGTAGCCTGATTAGTGTAGGAGGGCAGGGTCCCGGTTCCTGGGCTCCGTTCGCTGCTTAGCCGGTCACTTCTAGCGCAATCTTGGATGAGTCACCAGGGCTCAGTTCCTCTAGCTGTAACTTGGCAGTAATGAGTCTTACCCACCTCACAGCATGTTCGGGACATGCCATTTGTTAACATTTGTAAAGTGCTTTGAGTGCCTCAAATAATCAGGGCTATAACCGTGCAGCGGCAGCTCCAGGCACCAGCATCCCAAGCGCGTGCCTGGGACAGCAAGCCGTGGGGGGCGCCCTGCTGGTTGCTGTGAGGGCGGCAGGCAGGCTGCCTTTGGCAGCGCACTTGCAGGAGGTCCGCCAGTCCCGCGGATTTGGCAGCAATTCGGCGGCGGGTACGCCAAAGCTGCGGGACCAGTGGACGTCCTGCGGGTGTGCCACCGAAGGCAGTCTGCCTGCCATGCTTGGGGCGACCCAAAAGCCAGAGCCGTCCCTGTAGCCGTGCAACTTATTTCAGTGTGCACTGCTACATGTGAGAGCAGAAACTCGACAAGCCACTCCTCCTGCTCAACTCTGATGTAGCTAATTCACTGCTGGAATAATCAGAGTGACAACAACGAGCACCTGCCTGAAATACTTATTCAGGCTGCTGTCCTTGGGAATCCCGCAGGGGCAGCATGTGACTGGAAACCCAGCTTTCGAGAGCCCGTGTCTGCTCTACCTAACACCAACGCAGACTTCGTCACATGTTTGTTTTCTTATCAGCCACTGCCCCAGGCACAGTTACATGGAAATCCCAACTTTTATTTTTGTGTCTAGTTTTAAAGGATCTGAGATGAATAATACTATGTGTTCCTATAGCACCTTCCATTGAAAGATCCCCAGCTGCTGTCCGGGCAGTCACGGATCGATATCTCACAAGCACCATATGAGGTAGGGGATATATCACCACGACTTTACACATGAGGAAAAGGAGGTACAGAGAAGGTACGTGAAGTGCCCAAGGTCATGCAGTCAGTCTGTTGAAAAGGCAGAAAAAGAACCCAGACATCCCAGCTCCCAGGCCTGTCTTCTAATGACCAGGCAATGCTGCATCTTCATTTCATTGTGGACAGCTGCTACTTGTGCATGAGTGTTTGTTAAAGAAGGGGCACGAGGGGTAGAATGCCTTTAATACACTGATCTTACACCCTTGGAGAAGCGAATGGACAAATCCTGACTAGTCACTACAATGAAAAAAGATTTGGTGGGTTTTAGCCTAATCCCTATTTATACACAACGTAAGAGAAGCACTGGGTCTGACTCAATAGACAGTCTCCGCACCGTCGGACTGATCATGGCAGAGCGAAGGGAAGAATCCAGAACTTGAACGTTGGAAGTAAAACTCTCCAGGTTCTCCTCATCAGCCATCTTGTCTACTACAACTTACTCCTTGCTGGCTTCCCCGACAACCAGTGTTCCCCTCTGGCCCATACAAAAACTTCACTGCCAACGTCATTCTTCATGCCTCTCACACTAGTCACATCGCCCTCCCCTTAGAAGCCTTTCCTTCTTCTCCCTCTTCCACCATCAAGTTCAAACCTTTTGCCTCCTTCTGTCATCCTATGATGCCAGCCTCAAAGCCTCATTTGTCCACTTCCCCCATGCTTCCCTTCCTCCCCATACACTGGGGTTGCATTGCTGTGACATGCACAGAAACATGTGCCTAAGGAGGTGCATGGAAACAAGCAGAAGATAGAGGTGAACTGGCACAGCTGGGAGGCCAGGAAAAGAAGCCCAGGGTGCTGCAAATTGTGACTAAGGTGCCTGGGCAGAGATGCTGACATAGCACCCACCCATGCTATAGCTGGTGCAGGTCAGTCATATTACATGGTTTCATGAGCAATAAATTCACTTCTACATTTTTTGGGGGGAGAGTGAGGTGGAAACCAAACCCTGGAGCCTGTTTGCAAGGATGCTGCAATTATCCTGTGGGTGAGGAGCTTTGATGGGCCCCAGATCCTGGCTGCAGAAACTCTCTCTTTGGCTCTCAACTCCCTTTTGTGTCACCTCTGCTCCCCTGCTGCTTGGCCTGTGCCCTGGCCTCTAGCAGTGGCAGAGTGAAATCGAGCAGAATCTGAGCCACAGAAGCACACTGCACTGATGCTTCAAGGATCAGGATGCAAGTTAATTTCACCCTGCTGGCACTGGAGGTGCAGGCAGAGCAAGTGTAGATCAGGGACCAAAGAAGGAACTAGCAGGTGGGAGACAAGACAGAGGAGCAGGGGGGGAAAGGTGTCAGTGAGGGAACTGTGACCCAAGTCAGAAATTTACAATGGCATGTGAACCCTGATATGCCCCACTGTCATGATGCTGTGACAGACGTGGTGTGACATCCATGACAGGGTTAATTTGAACACAGTTCCTGCTTCTCCAAGCATCTAGCAAGGTCATGCCTTTAGGGTCTGATCAGCCAATGCAAATTCATTCGGATGATGCAATGCTTATTGATGTCCTGTGGAACACAGAACTAAAATTCTCCCTTTCCCCTTTACTCGGTTGTTTAGCTTGTGCTCTGTGAAAACCAGCTCTATTTCTAACTCATTTGCAGACTCATTATTATCCCAAACACTGCAATAAAATAAGGACTGTGGTGGGGGAGAGATCCCTCAAAATTGGAAGTTCCCTGTGGCTCAGTCTGTGGTGCTTGAGGTGTAACGTTGGTGGCTTTGTTAACACTGTTCATCTGAATGTATAGGAGTTAGATCTTGGAAAAAGGCTTCTTAGCTGTGGTATTTCAGAAGCTGAGCGTATTGCAAGTACAGTTTGTTCTGCCGAGTTCTCTCTCCCTAACTGACTATTATTCTTCGGGGTAGCTGCTACTTATAGGTTATTTTTTCTGGCTGGCTGTGTTGCAGGTGGAGAAGGGATGTTAAAATCGGCAGTGCTTGAGGAAATTGGGACGTTCGGTCAGCTCCCGTTTACAAGCATCCTGAAGAGAAATGGCATAGCTCTGGATCTGAGTGAGAGCCACCCCAAGGTGATTCATTGTCCTCCCTGCATGGCTGGGTAACTTGCAGAGTGAGAGGAACGAAGCCACAGGGGGCCTGGCAGGTGAAGTGGGTTGTTGTCAGCCCTTGTCTGAATTTGCATTGGAGAATATCACCAGGGGAGGAAGACTGGAAGCAGTGGCCTCTGAATAATGTGATGAAAGGGAGGAAAACGAGAAAGTGCCAAGGAAAGAGAACATGGGAAGCTGCAGCATTAGGAGTAAGACACAAAAAGGAATATGCATTAGGCTCTGCAAGGTCCCAGACAGGCTACAGCAGCAGCTGAACAGAACAAAGCCAGCTGTATGGGGACAGGAATGTGAAAACCTGGGGCAACTGTTCATTTTCCTCTACAGAACTGGGAAGGTGAAAATATTTTTAGGACTGAATATGTCAGTCACCTTTCCTCATTCACACCCAGGAGTCAATTCCCACCTTGCAACATGCAGTGCTCCTCTAAAGTTAGTAGCTGGCATGAGCTGGGCCTTGACTGAGGAATTTGCACCCAAAGAGTTAAAACCAACATGGAAGGCAACTGGGACCTTAAGAATGGGCGTACTGGGTCAGACCAAAGGTCCATCCAGCCCAGTATCCTATCTTCTGACAGTGGCCAATGCCAGGTGCCCCAGAGGGAGTGAACCTAACAGGTAATGATCAAGTGATCTCTCTCCCGCTGTCCATCACCACCCTCAGACAAACAGAGGCTAGGGACACCATTCCTTACCCATCCTGGCTAATAGCCGTTAATGGACTTAACCACCATGAATTTATCCAGTTCTCTTTTAAACGCTGTTATAGTCCCAGCCTTCACGACCTTCTCAGGCAAGGAGTTCCACAAGTTGACTGTGCGCTGTGTGAAGCAGAACTTCCTTTTATTTGTTTTAAACCTGCTGCCCATTCATTTCATTTGATGGCCCTAAATTGGCTATTCTCGTATTAGCTTAGACCCTGAGCAGTTTGAGGCAAGGTCTGTCTATTACTACAAATCTGTGCAGTGCCTGGCACAGTGGGGCCCAATCCCCCATTGCTACTGCAATACAAATACTAACACATAGTTCTAGCTGGAGGGTGAGCTGTGCTATGATAATAGAAGGATCCCCTAAAGCTGCCCCCTAGGTTCCTTTCAGCCATCAGAATCTCTTTCTATCCAGCTCTGTTGATTCTTCCCAGTGTCTCGAGATTTGTTTCACACTCAGCTCCCATTTCCAGCCTTGGTTACCACTAGATTTTGCTCTCACCCTCTGTTACTTTCCCCTCTCCCACCGAGCAGTGTACATCTGCTCTTCTCTGGACTTTCTCCAAATTGGCCACATCTTTCCTGAAATGAGGCACCCAGAATTGAACAGAATGCTCCAGTTGATGCCTAACCAGTGCAGCGTAGAACTGGAAGAATTACTTCTCGTGTCTTGCTTATAACAGTCCTGCTAATACATCCCAGAACCATGTTTGCTTTTTTTGCAACAGAGTTACACTGTTCACTCATATTTAGTTTGTGATCCATTATGACCCCCAGATCCTTTCCTGCAGTACTTCTTCCTAGGCAATCATTTCTCAAGTTGTATGTGCGCAACTGATTGTTCCTTCCTAAGTAGAGTAGTGTTCATTTGTCCTTATTGAATTTCATCCTATGCACTCACCTTATAGTAACTCCATCTGGGTTGTATATCCCTGGTTTGTTTATGAGAAGATCATGGGAGACAGTATCAAAAGCCTTACTAAAGTCAAGATACACCACATCTACTGGCTTCCTCCCATCCATAAGGAATGTTACCTGTCAAAGAAAGATATTAGGTTGGTTTGACATGATTTGTTCTTGACAAATCCAGGCTGACTGTTACTTAGCACCTTATTATCTTCTAGGTATTGGCAAATTGATTGCTGAATTATTTGCGCCGTTATCTTTCTGGGTACTGAAAGTAAGCTGTCTGGTCTGTAATTTCTCAGGTTGTCCTTATTTCTCTCTTTATAGGTTGGCACTATATTTGCCCTTTTCCATTCCTCTGGAATCTCTCCCATCTTCCACGACTTTTTGAAAATAAGCACTAATGGCTCAGATATCTCCTCAGAAATTAGATACAAGTCTGAATCATACTGCTCTCAGCTGGATCTGACCTTCCCCTGAAATTCAGGGGTTATTTGGATCTATTTCTTTATTTCAATGTAACAAATGAGGCCCCAAACTTGAAAAAAGCTCCACGCAGCTCTGCCTCTGTTGACTTAAGTGCGGCTCTAGTGGGAGTCTGGGTCATTGCAGGATCAAGGGCTTTAGGTTGTCAGTTTTCTGGGGGATGGAATGTCCCTGACTATGGCCCTGATCCGGAAAATTATTGTTCATGTGCTTCAGCATGATCAGTGCCCAAGTGCTTGAACAATGGGACCTCTAGATGCTCACACAATAACAGTTGTAACAACATGGCACCCTCCCTCTCACAGAGTCTCTTTGTGGTCAGGTGTGTCTGCAGTCTTTAAATAGTCCCTGCCCTGGTATCGGGCCATACACCCTGGGCTTCCTCCCTCCAGGTAATGGTTTCACCCTCTACTCTGGCCCCAGCGAGGCCAAAGTAGTTCAGTTCCCCTTCTGGGGGGGTTTCTCGCTGTCTGATTGCAGGCCAGTTCCCCAGTAGCCTATGTAGGGGACCTAGCCCCACCTGCTACTCCAGGTCCCAGACGAAGGACCCTAAGAATAGCAGACATGTGCCACTGCTTTCAGTTCCTTGGACCACTTCCCCATGACCCCAGCCCTCAGGGCTCATCTGCGTTCAGGCCCAGCAGTCAGCCAGGAGTTCTCTCTCATTCCCCAGGTCTCTGCCAGTACTGAGCTGTCCAAGGGGCTGCAGTTCCCTTTGGCCAGCCAGGAGCACCATCTGCACTCCTCCATGCCAGCAAGGACTCTCTCTGGTGCTACAGCTCCTTTTATATGGCCCTCCTGGGCCCTGATTGGCTGCTCCCTGCAGTGTCTCTGATTGGCTGCTTCCCCTGTAGCTGCTTTAGGCTGCGTGGAGGACTCCTCTGCTGCTCCTTTCCTAGGACAGGTGTGGCAGGACACCGAGGCCTCCAGCAAGGGGCCTCTGGGCCTAGTCCACCCCATCACACCAATATATAATAGTAAATAATAATACATATATGGGGATCAGAGTTCTGTACACAGCAACACTTTTGCTTTACATAACAATCAGCTGCACAAAACTTTGAAGACCCCGAAACCACACTTATCTCACCTTGGTTTTGGCTTCTGCTACAGCCACCAACTTCAGCCTGGCTCAGTCAGAAAGTTTACTAAGGGCAATGAACTGAGAACAATTTACAGGCTTGTATTGAAATCAGAGATGGGCCTGATCCAGAACCCCTGGATTCAAACCCAACTTTAGGAAGTTTAAAATCCAAGTCTGTCCCTGAATTCTGCAGCTTCAGCCCATCCCCAGCAGAAACCACAAGGAACTGGCAGCTTCATTGTGTTTTGGCTTAAGATCTGGTGAAACTCAGCAGTGTTGAGCTTGATGTTGAACAGTGGCACCAGTGGATTGAAGGGGAGGGAAAGGATTTTAAGAGCTCTCTGAAAATGAGGCTTCTGAGTTTTGCAAAATATTGGAAGGATATGGGGGTACCAAACTGTAAAATGCACATTACACCCACAATAGAGTCCAACAGGAGAGGGGAAAGGAGATACTAGTTAAAGCACAGACCTGGGAACTGGATTCCAATGCTGGGTGAGCTTGGGTAAATCACCTGCCTTAGTTTCCCCATCTGTAAAAAGAAGATATGAACTCTTCCCTCCCTCACTGGGTAATAAGTTCATGTTTGTAAAATACTTTGAGATTTCCTGGGAGACAGCATGTTACAGATTTTCTTAGCCTCCCTGTTCCCCCTCTCCTCAGCCGGCCGGTTAATTGCGACATGTATTCATAGCGCATCATAAGGCCAGTTCCCAAGCAGACATTTAGAAGTGAAGAACAGACTGTTTAAAAAATTACAAATTAACTTTATTACTAAATCACAACTATTGTGGTGGGGAAAAAACCAACAGCCTGCAGCACTTGGAGCGAATCCAAACCCAGCCTGCATATCAGAGCATTTTCTTCCAGCACGATGTTTAGAGAGTGACGGAGTCTTTTCAGGAAGATTAATTAGGCTCTGGTCAGACAAATGACATGGCCCAGTTTAAAATGAGACCTCAAGCTTTGAACTTTTTCCACCAGATTTTTTTTCTTTGCTCCCCCATGTGTATCAGGTACAAAATCTACCATTAGGGGATTAATGGCTACCACTGAAAATGTTGCTCTGTGAAATATATCCAGCCTCATTCTAAAGATTTTTATGCACAATGTTTCTACGTTCACACAGTCCAGGAGCCTTCAGATCATACGAGTCTGTCTGCACTGCACAGTGAATTCTGTTGAGTAATACTGAGTTCCTGTTAAAAGACACTCTTTTCCTGCAGGGTAGAGGGAAACTGAAGGCAGTAGGTTTGTAGTGCAGTACTTCCAGTGTTCAGATCAGCTATTAATATTTCCTCACAAAAGCTCACCCCAGCGCTTCCCTAAAAACGCTTATGCCTGGTGTTCCTGCCTCACATCCACATTCCCATCACGCTTCCCAGTTAAGTGCCCTGCCCACCCAAGAATGTCTTAATCCCAAACTTTTGAAAGCTGAGCCTCCCAGTCCCTTTCAGGCAAATGAAACCAAGCATGCCCCCTGCCCGCAACCCTACTGAGTATTGTTAAAGATCAGCACATCTTAATTTACCTATCTTCTGTGCCACCTCAACGTGTTGTGAAAAACTGGAGTAGCTCTCCCACTTCCTCTCTTTCCTTCCATGCTTGGAAAAGCAGTGAATAGTTTACCATTGAGTTATTTAGAATTTCATCAGTGCATCCGACCACCCCCCCCTGCTGAAATGAACATGGCAGTTCATATCTCAGAGCTATTTCAGGCTCTCTTCAAACTCGGACAGAGGTCTCTACATTGATTATGCTCATCTCACACTATGGAGGATTTCTCTGCAACCATAATAGCTAGATATTTTTTACAAAATGAAAGCAGAGGTCAGAGAGCAATGGAGAGGCTTCCCCTTGCTTCCACTCCCACCCACTCCAACTAGTTATTTGTGCTTCACACTTCACTCTTGAAGAAAAACTGTCTGAGGCTGAGGTCAGCCAAGTTGCGTACAATGCCAGCAGTGTCACCAGAGCCCGAGAACAGATGAACTTGACTGCCTCTCCACTTGTAAAAGTTTGTATAAGTGATACTGACTAGCAGTATGTTCTGCACATATGATTATCCCTCAGGGTGCATTTACTCTGGGGAGTCATTTCTCCATTCCCGTGAACCGATGATTGCTGATGGCTCACTGAGTCCTACTTGGATGTGAGAGGCTTTTATGTCATTCAGGAGACACTCAAAGCTATCTGTTCGGAAAGCCCTAGCTATCTGGTGGTAGATCTTACTGTACCTAACTTACTGTACCTGTGTGAGTTAGCAAACAGGGAACACTGGTGAGGTACTGTATTGTGTTGTATTGTATTACATGAGTATGTGACTTTTTGAAGTCTTTTATATTGTTGTTTCCTCAAGTGTGAGTGTCAAGGGTATTTAGCTGTTCAGTTTCAAAAGTTCAAGAGTTCTCCTGATTCCATTCAAATCCTTATGATCTGTGTTCCAAAGCACTGAGAGGCAACGACCACTGGTAAATGACTGCCAATGGGAGCTTCAGGGGTGGTGCCTGCAGGCGAGGGCAGCGCACGGAGGCCTATGCTTTCCCCTCCCCCAGGGGCCGCAGGGATGTGGTGCCAGCCACTTCTGGGAGTGGCGTGGGGTCAGGGCAAGCAGGGAGCCTGCCTTAGCCCCACTGCGTGCTGCTGTCACCCCAGAGCTGCTCAAGGTAAGTGGCAACGGGCCAGATTCTGCACCCCAAACTCTTCTTGTACCCCCTACTCCAACACCCTACTCTGAGCCCCCAACCCCTGCTCTGAGACCCCTCCTGCACCTGGAAGCCCTCCTGCACCCCACACCCCAACACCCTGCCCTGAGTCCCCTGCCGCACCCCACACCCCCTCCTGCACCTCAACTCCCTGTCCTGAGCCCCCTCGTACATCCCATACCCCTCCTCTGCCCCAACCCCTTGCTCTGAGCCCCTTCCTGCACACCGCAGCCCCTTCTGCACCCCACACTCTCTCACGCATCCCAACCCCCTGCCCCGGCCCTACATTCATGGCCCTGAATGCAATTTCCCCACCCAGATGTGGCCCTTGGGCCAAAAGGTTTGCCCACCCCTGCTCTATGACTTGAAACTGCTGCTGAGTGTAAGCAATTTTGCCCTGTCAATGGCAGTACTGAGAAATTTCCAGTTCTGTTTCATGGCAGAATTTCCTTTGTTTTCTGCTCATCATCAGTTAAAACATTATTGTTGGCCAAACAAAATCCCTCACAAAAGGGAATTAAAAAACCCAACCCCTTTCATATTCCACAATAATGTTTTCTTCCCGGGAAACCCGTCTCACTACATTGTAATTGAATGGGCATAAGACAAACGTACCTATTCATTCTAACTGCTACTAAATTGACTCCGTTGATACTACAAAGGGAAGCATAATCTCGCAATAATTGAATTTAAATAACATCTGTTTCTATGAGGCAAACCTAGATATGCATTATAATTCAGCAGCCTGGCACATACATCATGGGAGCTGCTTATAGGGAGGCAAAGTTACCTACTAAACCTTGTCTCTCTAATATCCTGGGACCAACACAGCTACACAAGCAGTAAATAAATAAATATTGAGGAGTTCCCCCCCCCCCACATCTCTTCCTCTGTGTTTGTAGGGACAGGATGAAGCTATAAATCTGGGATCCAGGTTCCAAACTCCTCCAGAGACTGGGTGGGTTTGGACCTTGGGTTTTGGTTCAGCCCGTGTTATTCTGATGACTAGTTTTACTACTTACACATTTTTAAAAATCAGGTTAATGTGGATATGAGAGCTAATGCCCCACACGGAGTCCTAAGATGCCCTCTGCATCTAAAAGGAAAGAGAGGGCACAAGTTATTACTATTGTTTTTAATTAAGTATGGAGATGTACCTATCTCATAGAGCTGGAAGGAACTCTAAAGGGTCATTGAGTTCAGTCCCCTTCACTAGGGGGACCAAGTACGCATTTTGCCTCAGGTGGCCCTCTCAGGGATTGAACTCACAACCCTGGGTTTAACAGGCCCATGCTCAAAGCCACTGAGCTCTTTTTGCATGGTTGCAGCACCTAGCAGCCCTAGTTGGAGACCAGGACCCCATTGTGGTAGGTGCTGAACAGAACAAAAAGATGATCGCTGCACAAAGTGCAGACCTGATCCAATGGTGAAACTCCCACGGACTTCACTGGGAGCGGGAACGGGGATGAAAAGGCTTCCCCTGCTGAAACGCTCTGAGGATTCTTTAAAAACATATTAATAAATGATCGTACCATTTGCAATGCAGTCAATAACGGGAGCGATACTGCCAGGGTGTTAAACGATTGTCTGTGTAACAGTCTCAAGTAGGCAAGGAGAGTAAAACACACAACAGACTGTTTTTTTTACAACACTTACAGTCAGGAACAGTACTCAGGTCTCCTGAATCCCAGTCTAGTGCCCTATCCACTGGACCATATTGCCTTATATCACACTTAAGGTTGTGTCCAAATCATCAATAGCCTAAACATGCATATTGACTCTCAAGTGATCTCTAGTGTCATCTCTAGAGATGAGACCCTTGGCTGGGTTTTAATCAGGGGGCCTGCTGTTGCTGCAATAAGGACTGACTTGAATTTGGTATTGCTTGTCTTCAAAATACAAACACAACGTAAGGAGGCAATGTTTCTGGCACCATGTAATGTTTTATTTCCCTGTGTGGATATAACCTCTAGGCACAAGCTACAACTAAAATATCATTCCCCAGAAATGATTCAGCCAGTGTAAGAGACAGATCATGACAGAAAGATTCACACAGCTGCTAAAAAAAATACTGCACCACAGCTGACAATAAGCATTTCTTCAAGATGTAACGTAAGTAGAATTTATGTAACTACTTGCAGTAGTAGCACCTTCTGGTGACTCCCAAAATTGTTACAGAGGGTTCTTTCATGCAGGCTCCTCTGTACACTGGAAATCTGTATATATCACAGTGTGTATGTGTGAGTTCATAGTTACTATATATAATGCAATCAAGCAGTCTGACCCTATAAGCCTTACTCGCATAAGTGTCCATACTAAAATTAACAAGTCTACTCATATAAGGGTAAGGGTAACTGGCTCTAATTGCTTACTACAGCGATTTCACAATGCACAAGTCGAATAACGGAGCTGTTACAATAAGGGGTGGGTGGGAAAGCAGGTGGGACTTGGATAGTTTATTGGGTTTAACTCTGATTCATTAACACCTCATCCTACACCCGGACGTCTCCCATGCAAGCAATGAGCCAGCCCCACCCTAATTAATTTATGAAAGGCTCCACTTCACAGCATGGGGTGAAGGCACACAATTCTAGGGCACACAAACACCCACCCACAACTCCCTCCCTCCTCCTGAGTAGCTGGACAGTTTCCTCCCTGGATCTTAATAGGGAAATGTCCATTTCAAGACATCCATGGTGGGAAAGCTTTTTTGCATTTTCCTGAACAATCATGTTAACTAGAATTTGAATGTTTACACAGCCTAGAAAACCCTTTTTGATCAGTTGACTGCTCACCTGCAGTGTCCTCTTTGAATATACTTATCTTTTTGTAGGGATAACTTTTCTCATTAAGAGATAGTTGAAACTGAATATATATATACAGAGAGAGAGAGAGAGAGAAATACCGTTGGTTTTAGATTATTATAATTTATCTGGGAATCAAAATGGTTGTATTTTTGGGGGGTGGAATATAGAATACTTAGCTTTTTATTTCCTCCTCAGTTTATATAACGTTTTTTATACACAGTGTAAGAGGTAGCATACCAGCAAGGGAGAATGGCAGGACTAACATTAAATCTACTACACAAAAGATCATAAAGCGCTATTGGATCATTGTCAACCGCTTATCAGGAGTTCTAAAGGCTGGATGGGGTGAAGATCTAGGTGCATAATATAGGACTGGCATGGCTCTTTAAATTATGGGGTTGGTTTCTGTAATGGCACCCCTTTCAGAATGTGGACGAGATGCAGACACCATGGACAGCAGGCCTCTAACTGGGCGTATGTTCTCTTCCACGCTTTCAAGGCAGGTAGGACTCCTATCTGACACCGCTCACTCAGATAGCCACAGTATATGGGAGTCAACCCAGAACTGTCCTGTGTGAAATTGCCAGAAGAGGTGACCCAGGCAAAACCTGGAACTCTGACTCTGGGTCCCATTCAGTGACCTAGGCTGAGGTCCTGATTCATGCCCCTGATGCCACTGCCAAACAAGGTCCCTTCACCCACAAGTAGGTGGCCCCAGGGAGCAGTACACTGAGAACATGAAAGGATGAAAGTATCAGGCGCTGGGACATTGATCGGGAGGTTGATTAGGCTCTCGGCTTTTTTTCAGCAAGTGATTGACGAAGTTGTGGGGTGGGGAGGACAGACAGGGCCCTTCTGAAAATGGGACTTGGCTCCTGATATGACCACACAGGGTAGAGCCATATCCTGCTCTTGACCTGCATGCACCCCGCTCATAGTCAGCAAGATTTGTGGACCCATCTTCCTGCCTGGACTAGATTGAGCTGGGAGGTGAGAGAGGAGGGAACCTTCTTAGCTAAACTCAGTGACCTTCCTGATCATCTCCCATCTTGATCAGTGCAACCTCCTCTTCTCTCTCCTCCCTGTTACCCAACTCTCACCTCTCCAGTCCATCCCAAACCAGTCCCTAAAATTACCTTCCTTTTGTGATCTGACCATGTCACCTCCTCCTTGTACCGCTCCCCTGCCTTCCCCTGTGAGCATCACATCAAGGTCAGAATTCTTGTCTCCAATTTCCAGGCTATGTGCCACTTCGCGTCAGCCCGCACCACTGTGTTCCCTGCCAACGAAGCCTGTTCTGGTGCCCCATTCATTCCCTTTTCTCATTCCTGTCTGGATCATTTTCCATGTTGCCTTTTAAACATGGAGTCACTCTCCTACCTGGTTTGTCAAGGCACCATCATCTCTTGGTTCAAGTCTCTCCACAAAAGACTCACTTCTTCCCTGATGCTCCCAGGAAATGCTTTTATAGTTACGATAACAGCAACCACTGGCTCCCCTCCTCTGGATTTCCCAGTGGGTTCTGTCTCGGGTCCATCTCTAGACTGTCAACCCTTTGGGCTGGAACCATCTTTAGCTTTATTCCTTGGACAGCACTGAGCACACGCCTAACGCTTATTAATAAACTCTGTATCTCCTGCAAGAGAGTGGAGACACAACAGCCCAGCAGCAGAGACCTACGCCAGGGGTGATGTCTAGGGAATGAAGAACGTTCAGACGTGACACCTGAGAGATTTGTCTCCCCAATATGCTTTCTGTGGGAAGTTGTTTTTATTTCATCCAGACCTCAAAGCTTCCAAAATCCCACTCACCCTGCCTGATAGCTCACAATTCCACTCACTGTCGTACAGTTCCCTAATCAACAGCTGATTTCAGTGACCTGAAATCTCTACCTACTTCACTTCCCACAAAGGGGAACAGTCATATGGTTTCCCATTCATCATCTTTTATATTTATAAAGCACCTTGATCAGAGGGGACCCCAAGAACCCTATAAAATTATACACTTACAGCGATATTCCATTTTTAATGCAGAATAATAATCATATGTTACTTTTCTATAGCACCTTTCACCCCAAATGACTATTACATCACCCACTGCTGAAACGCAACTGTCTCTGGGGTGGAACATGACAGCTAACACCAACTCTATACAAAGTTTAGGACAGGAAATGAAGAAGACTGATCCTAATTACAATTTCAGGGGGCTTTAATATTGACTTAGTAGTGCTTATATCAGTGGTTCTCAAACTATTGTACTGCTGACCCCTTTCACATAGCAAGCCTCTGAGTGTAACCCCCCTTATAAATTAAAAATACTTTTTTATATATTTAACACCATTATAAATGCTGGAGGCAAAGTGAGGTTGGGAGTGGAGGCTGACAGCTCACAACCCCCTATGTAATAACCTCACGACCCCCTGAGGGGTCCTGACCCCCAGTTTGAGAATCCCTGGCTTATATACACTTTCTCTCCCATGTTCAAAGCACTTTATATACATCTAATTAATTTAATTTAAAGCCATAAAAATAATTACCCTGATTAAAATTTGGCAAGGACACAGGACACAGAGGTTAACAGTCCTGCTCTTGTAAAGAGAGTTGCATTAGTCCCTGGGATGAAAGGGAGTGGGGGGGGGGGAAAGGAAGGCGGGGTAAAAATTGACAGCTGTCCCCGCCCCCTTTCCCGTCTCTCTTTGAAATCCCATGTTAACATGCAATACGCGGTCACCTTTGTGGCTTTCATCTGTGCACAGTAGATCTGGCAGCAATGAATGATGGACAGTGATGCAGGAATTCCCACTGTGGCCAGGCAAGGGCTATCAGTCAGGAACAGTGGGAGGAAATGGAATAGAAAATCTCGTTGAATGAGCAATCCCCCAAATCCTCATCTGTCCAGATCTCCATTGACAAGCTTCCCTGCAGCCCCCAATGAGCTGATCCAGACAGACCAACCGAGCACTCTGGATCTACACAGGTCAAAATCAGTTTTGGTTTTTCATCTGGCCAAGTGGTAACTGGTTTTCCTAAGCAACAAGCCAGGGGGATTTCTTACCATTAGTATAATTTGTGCAACCTGTCCAAGCACAGGTTAGCAAAGCCAGAGTTGCTGGAAAGTGACGATTAGTGAGCGGAGTTTCCTCTTGCTCCCTTTGGTGGAAAGAGACAAAATTGCATGTTCTTTCAGTTACGATGAACTGAGCATAACAACTAAAAATTGGTGCTAGGAAAGTGGCAAAGCACAACAGCAAAGACACAATCAGGCCACTGACTTGGGACTTGCCATGCAGAATAACCCCAGTGGACCTGAGACTAGTTAAAGTCTCCCATGAAGGTCCCTCAGCCAGTGTATAGACAAAACCCTACTGCACTAAAAAAATTGGGTTACCTAGGGCGGTGGTGGACTCTCCTTCCTTAGAGGTTTTTGAGGCTCGGCTTGACAAAGCCCTGGCTGGGATGATTTAGTTGGGGTTGGTCCTGCTTTGAGCAGGGGGTTGGACTAGATACCTTCTGAGATCCCTTCCAATCCTAATCTTCTATGATTCTAAATGTGATGTCCAATTTAGAGGTTTTAATCAAAAAGCCTCATTTTAGGAGACAGAACACAATGACCTCATGTTAGCCACACTAAATCCCAGGGGTTTCTTCCCATTATTTTAAACACTGAATTGCATGTTGATTGGTGTCTCTGCAAATCAAGACAAGACAGGACAGGACAGTGGTTTTTCAACTATCCTCCATGTTACTTCTCAACCTTTCCCTGAAGGGTACGGCAACGGTTAGAGGGGAGTTCAGCACCCTCCTCCCCTTTCAGTTCTTGCATGCCCTTGAGCTAGTCAGCCAGCATGCCAGCAAGCGCTCTCATTGTTAAAGGGTTTGTTACACTGGCAAGCGTTGCAGTCCAGAGGAGGCCACTCACCCATGTGGCAACACAGTTGCCCCAGCCTCAGTTTCCCCTCTGACTCTCCCATCAACTCACATGTGCCAGGGCATTTTAATTAACGCTCCCCTTCTTGGAGTCTAATTTATTAAGCCAGTCTGGTTCCACAACATAAGCAGTTCACTTGGCCCTCCCAGACACCAGCAGTTCCTTCCCCGATCAGCAGGGCTTCATACATAATCCCCTCTACTGTTTCAGGCTTATTCCTTTTCTACCCCGGGTCACAGGTCGAGGTTGGTTGCGACTTCTTGAGCCCAATCCAATCCTTTCCAGTATTCCATGTCTGGAGATCCTCCCAGCGTTTCCTGTGGATCTCTCCCCCGCTCCCGATTCAAATTTCAAACTTCCCCAGCCTACTGCCGTTCTGGTTCTCCGGCAGATCCCTCTCACTATATGAGCCGACAGCCAATTTTATAGAAGGTGTCATTTCTAGGTTGCCGTCATGTGCCTCTATGTCACCTGTCTCAGGCCAAGACCGGAGCTTGGAGCCCTGCCCCCTTACAGGCCCAGCTCTCCCTTGTGCACGGGCGATGATATTGAAATCACCAACTCTCTTTCATATAGGCAGCCAACAAGGCATCAGACCCAGGCTTTGCTAATTTGGGTTTAAACCAGCAAGCTAGAGATGAAAAACTCAGTGCCGCATTACCAGTCCCCTGAGCCAGCCAGTTCCACGACTGGTTTCAAGTCTTTGAAAAGGAAGTGAAATCTAAAAGCAGACAGTTAAAAAAATACCTTCAAAAACAGACTCCAATGAGAAACTGCAGAATTGGAATTAATTTGAAAACTGGACACCATTAAATTAGGCTTAAATAAAGACTGGGAGTGGATGGATCATTACACAAAGTAAAAACTATTTTCCCATGCTAATTTTTCCCCTACTGTTACTCACACCTTCCTATCAACTGTTTGAAATGTGCCATCCTGATTATCACTACAAAAGTTTTTTTTTTCTCTTGCTGATAATAGCTCACCTAAATTGATTAGTCTCGTTAGAGTTGGTATGGCAACATCCATTTTTTCATGTTCTCTGTGTATATATATCTTCCTACTGTATTTTCCACTACATGTATCCAATGAAGTGGGTTTTAGCCCACGTAAGCTTATGCCCAAATAAATGTTTTAGGCTCTAAGGTGCCACAAGTATTCCTGTTCTTTTTGCTGATACAGACTAACACAGCTACCACTCTGAAGCTCTGGGGATGCATCCGAGAAAAAGTCAGGCAGCAGTTTCAATTCTGATATTTGAAGAAAGGGAAGGGACAGAGTAGAAAATGTAGATTTTAGGAAAATTTCTTGAGAGGGCTGCTGTGATGCTTCCACCGTGACATTAATGTCTAAAGAGAGCAATATTTAAAGATGCAGAACTCTAGAGATCTGAAACTGCCCTCTGGAATTAGAAATGTTGCAAAATTCAAGACATTCCTACTAGAATTGGGCCCAAAGCTATCCCCGTTGGGTCTGAATCTGTACCAGAACTTTCCCTGAGTTAGGAAGGTGAATCTGGGGCAATTTGGTTCAGCTCATTACAGATATGAGAGCTAATAAAGTTCTGATCTTAATAAAAACTTTGTCGGAGGCTGGGGATGTTGAGAACTCAGGGTTTTAGTTTGGGTTCATATCTATTCAGTAAATATCTTAGGTATTTGAATGACCCCATCTGATCACCATTTTTGTCTTCACAACACCTTTGCGAGGCGTGACAATGCTATTATCCCCATTTCACAGAGGGGGAACTGAAGCTCAGGGAGACTACTAAGTGACTTGCCCAAGATCACACAGTTAATCTCTGATGAAGCAGAGTATTGCACTCAGCTTTCTTAAGTCATTAGCCAGCTCTCTAACCCACTGGACTGTTCCTGCTGTCTCAACAGAAGTGCAAAGAAATAGGAGCAGGAGATATTGACTACATCGCCAAAGAACTGAAGAGAAAATAAATGTTAACATAATAGAACTGTGCCCAAAATATATATACAGGGAAATATATTTAAAATCTCTTTCTGTATGTGCCATAAACTGAGCTCCGTATGTGATATTGCATTCAATGTGCATGCTGTGAAAATATGACCATTAGGTATACCACAATACAGAGAGGATAGCAAACAGTTCCTGGTATAATATACACTAACTAATCAGTGAAAACCATGGATACCCACATCATCAGCAAATGAGGAGTAGACTTTTTCTGCAGGTTCTGACTGGTCATGACTGCAGCAAGCTAACTTGATGGGCCAATAAGAACTAGCATCCTCACTGGACACAAACTGCAAGTCACCAACATGAAGGATGGCAGGTATCTTACATTGTCAGCTTTGCAGCTTTTCCTATCTGTTCTCTCATTTTTGCATAAGTGTGTTGTTGAATACAGACGATGCTCTTTACAGAACATATAATGCATTAGAACTGTGGAACAGCATGTGTATTAGGGTAACATTTACTAACATCAATATGTTTCTATGTAATTCTTGGGAATACAGCAAATGATTGGTCATATGTAATACAACAATTATGTATAGTTAGAGAATTTCTACGCTTGACTAGATATTGAATTATTTGATGTGTTTTATTAACGTATCTGCTCAATAATCACAGGCAGTATATAACTACAGCATATGCAATATGGCATACTGATTCTTATTGTTATGCCATCTTCAATCACTTACAACTTTTATTTGTGAAAAAAATCCAAACCTGTCAAAGGCCCTGGTGTGATATGAGGCTGATCATGCCAGCACTGCTGTGCTGAGCCAGAATACTTACTGCTGTGGGGAGTCCCACTGATCCAAGCTTCTGCTCGGCCAATAGGTTCTGCCCTCATTTCTCCCCTGCCCCTGTGAAAGCAGATGGGAGATAAGGAGCCCGGCTGGCATGCAGGGGTGGTTCCGCCATGCAACTGGGTTCACAAGGCCTTCGTGTGGCAACGGCATGTGAGCAAAACCTCAGAGGAGTTCCTGACACATAAAGACTTCAAAATCAATAGCCCCTCTCTCTCTGTTCTGCTCTCGCATGTCTGGATCTGTCTTGCTCTGCGTCAGAGGTGAACCCTACACGGTGCAGACTAGATATTGAGGTGTGTTTTAATGCCCTCACAGTAATGGCAAGAATAGAGGTGTCAACACTTCTTTGTGTGTTATTACAAAGTTATTTATTAACCACCACAAATGTGCTCAGACCTGTTCAAAGGCCCCAGCCCTGCCCCAAGGATCTTACAATCTAGGATGACAGTGTGCCTGTGATGCAGGACCCTGCTCCTGTAGAGAAGGCAGCGGAGTCCATGGGGAGCAACATACATTTCCAAGTCCACACTAAGCCATAGCATAATCAAGACTGAACTGGAAGTTGCAGCTCATTGAGTATCACTTACTCTTGATGTAAGAGGTGAGGCTGTGCATAGCTTGGCCAAACAAGGCAATAGGGTACAGCTCTGCATATTTAAAGGGAATAAACACCAGAGATCTAAGGTGATGTAACCAGGTGTAATGGGATCAGACTGAGCAGAAGAAAATGTTAGATGGAACAGGAAAAATTTACGAACAGTCAGGACCAAGGCATGAGCTCCTTGGGGAAATGATGGGAACCCTCGAGCTGAGGATATGTAAAAGTGGACAGGAAAAAGCACTGGGTAATATGCAGTAGAAGTCAGTCCAGCATGATATTTCCATCTCCGACTTCTAGAATTCTTCACCTTCTTACCTCAAGAAATAACCATCTCTTTTGAGGGTCACAGGCAAGTGACAGCATCTGCAGGGAGCTCGGCAATAGCATTAGGCCCCTCCTAAAATGGTTTAAAGCAAATGGCTTTGGACAGTTTATTCTGCCAGTTTGAACTAACAGATTGCTTTTGGGGAAAGTCGTTTGTAATCCCTCTGCAAGCAGGCAGCCGAACCTGTAGTAACATGGCCAGAGACAATGTCTGCCTAGGGGAATCATAGAATATCAGGGTTGGAAGGGAACTCAGGAGGTCATCTAGTCAAACCCCATGCTCAAAGCAGGACCAATCCCCAACTAAATCATTCCAGCCAGGGCTTTGTCAAGCCTGACCTTAAAAACCTCTAAGGATGGAGATTCCACCACCTTCCTAAGTAACCCCCTCCGGTGCTTCACTACCCTCCTAGTGAAATAGTGTTTCCTAATATCCAACCTAGACCTCCCTGACTGCAACTTGAGACCATTGCTCCTTGTTCTGTCATCTGCTACCACTGAGAACAGCCTAGATCCATCCTCTTTGGAACCCCCTTTCTGGTAGTTGAAAACAGCTATCAAATCCCCCCTCATTCTTCTCTTTTGCAGACTAAACAACTCCAGTTCCCTCAGCCTCTCTTCATAAGTCATGTGTTCCAGTCCCCTAATCATCTTTGTTGCCCTTTGCTGGACTCTTTCCAATTTTTCTACATCCTTCTTGTAGTGTGAGGCCCAAAACTAAGGGGTGTTTAGAGTGACTTGAAACCAGTGTAGAAAAACAGCACTGGTGTTACTTTTGACACATGGCTCAGCTCTGTGGAGAACCTGGAGGACAGCTCTGAGGATAACAAGCATTGCAACTTTAAACACTAACACCCGATTGACTGAGGTGTTGAGCGCTCACCTGCTCAACAGAAGTTGATGGGAGCTACTTGGCATCAGCATCTCTGAAAATTGGCCCTTAGTGTGGGTCAGATGTGCCTTGGAGACTGAAATTCCCCCCCTCCACAGAACAGGGACAGCATGGGCAGAGGGGGATATACCCCACACCTCCTCAATAATGTGCTACACGTCTGACTTCGAGGGTTGGGTTCAACATCCCTGGGCAGCCCCGATGAGATCACCAACTGTGTCAGATAGTGCTCAGTGGGGTTTGTAGTGTGTAGAGTTAGACTGGGTCCATTTACTTATTCACTGAACAGCCATCAAAGGGTAATAGCTTTCAGTCACTCCTGACCCATGCTGGGTTTACATTAGTGACCAAGAACTGAAAAGATCCTTAGGTCTTGCCTACAGAGAAAAATTGGTTTAACTACACTGCTGTAGACCCCCTAGTGTGTTATACTGGTTTAAAGGTGTTGACTTAGGATAGATAATTCATGTAAGGCTACATCCAGACTACCTGCCAGGCAGCGATCAATTTATCAGGGATCAATATATCGCATCTCGTCTAGTCGCGATATATCGATCCCCGAACGCGCTCCCATTGACCCCAGAACTCCACCAGAGCAAGCGGCGGCAGCAGAGTCGATGGGGGAGCTGTGGCCGTCGATCCTGTGCCGCGAGGACGGGAGGTAAGTCAAAATAAGATATGTCGACTTCAGCTACGGTATCCCCGTAACTGAAGTTGCATATTGTGGCAAATTGCCGGTACTGTTCTGCTGGGTCTTGCGCTTTCTCTTCTCTGGGGTAGGTTCAGGGCGATATTGCTTGCCTCTGAACCAGTTCTTAATCACTCTCCTAGTGTCCTTGGAGGAGGGGAGTGGAGAGGGAGGGACCTGGGCCCGCCCTCTACTCCAGGTCCCAACCCAGGGGCCCTGGGGTTGTGGTGAACCACTTGACTAGCGGTTTCTTCCCCTGGGTTACTTCCCTCTCATACCCGTCAGCTTGTGAAGGGCTTCTCGCCTCTCTTCTATACAAGCCTGGTGCCCCTTACCTAGGGTTTCTGTTGGGCTTCCCAATCCACCGCAGCACTCCTCCAAACCTTCTATTTCTCTCTGGACAAACTCTTCTCTTCTGCAATCTGCACTCTGCTCCAATCCAACCTTTCTCCTTCAACTACCACCCCCTGTCTGACTGAAGCAGGGGTTTATATCCCATGACTGGAGTCAGGTGCTCTAATTGGAGTCAGGTGCTCTAATTGGCCACAGCTGTTTTAGTTAATCTAAAGCAAACCTTCCTCCCTTGGCAGGGAATAAGGCCCCCTGCTAACACTCTTATGCTGCCCTCTGGCCATGCTGTATCACAATATCATACATCGACCCCCCCACCCCAGTGTAGACCAGGCCTAAGGAAAAGAGAATTAGTGATACCCATATAGAGCACCTTTATACCAGTATAACTGCATCCACACTATAGGTAGCACGGGTACAATGCCTAACCGAAATAGTCCAGTACAAAATCTAATCCTAATCCTGCTAACAATTTCTTGGACTATCCAGATGTCCCATTGCTAGAATTTTATCTTTCGATATTTATGTTACAAATATAGTCATTTCATCATCCCCTAAAAGCAACCACTGCCGTGAACATGCTGCTTACTTAGTCAGAGCCAAAGCACCAACAGAAAAATGCCTCCTTTTCTCCTTGGTAAAATCTTTTGTTCCACCTTGACCCCTTAGCAACTTCAACAAAAAACCCCACATGCTCAGGAGAGTGACTCTGATTTTTATCACATTTTGCCTGCATATCTGTCTTGATATGAGCTGCTGTGGTAACCAGGGCTGCACTCTGTTTGAACTCTGCAGCCCTGATATTACAATGGTGAATTAGATTTGCCTCTGTCAGTTTCAATATGTTTCTGTTAGGCTCCTGGGACAGTCCAAGCTCCCTCTAGTGGCTCAATTCACACCCGAAAAGTGTTTCTGCCGGTGGTTTATGCCTCATCGCTTGATGCTAAAGAAATTCCACGAAGCCTGCTAGATAAAGTGACTGACTTTGTTATGGTTTCATATCCGTTTGGGTTTCTCTTAATTAAAAATCCCGTTATTGAAAATCATGTACCTAGCACTGTCCGATGTGATACTTTAATCCTATTGATTGCTGTGTTTCAAATTCTCGCCAGTTATTTACAAAATAAATTTTAAAATGCTGTGTGCTATTTGATCAAACTGTTAACACAGCCTGGGGGTCATGACAAGCATTTCCTGCAGACACAGTCATGGAGTCTTGGGCTACTGTCTTGTCAGATCTCACACACTACCCAAAGGTCGGCATGGTCAGTACACTTACACACAAGATCTCCATGTACGTGGTGTTAGTGTCACTCTTCCTGCTGAGTCAGAACTTATCTGATGTCCTACCCTGGTATCGTGCAGTTCTGTGCTGCTAGGGGTGCCATCTTTCAAAAGAGCCATCACATGAGCTTCAGAGAAGAGACCATCTATGATCCTGGGGTGCTTTTTGCAGGAATAGCAGTGTTAACCTCTATGTCCTGGCCAAATTTTAATTTGAGCCATTATGCTGCCTACCGCCAGCAATGTCCTGCCCTGAATTCTTGGGGACTGCTGCAGTGTGCTCTTCAATGAAAATGGATACATCTAGGAACAAAGGATGCAGGCCATACTTCGACCATGGGGGCTCTATCATGGGAAGCAGTGACTCTGAAAAAATGTGGGAGACATGGTGGATAATCAGCTAAAGATGAGCTCCCGGAGCAACACTGTGGCCAAAAGGGCTAATGTGATCCTGGGATGCATAAACAAGGGAATCTTGAGTAGAAGCAGAGAGGTTATTTTACCTCAGGATCTGGAAGTGATGTAACCACTGCTGGAATACGGTGTCCAGTTCTGGTGCCTACAACTGGAGATAGATGTTGATAGATTGGAGGGGGTTCAGAAAAAAGCCACAAGAATCATTAAAAGATTGGAAAACCTGCTTTATAGTGATAGACTCAAGGAGCTCAATCTATTAAGCTTAACAAAGAGAAGGTTAAGGGGTGACTTGATTGCAGTCTACGAGTACCTTCATGTGTGTGTGTGTATGTGAGGGGGGGATATTTAATAATAGGTTCTTCAATCTAGCAGAGAAAGCTATAACGTGATCCTATGGCTGGAAGCTGAAAGTAGGCAATTTCAGACTGGAAATAAGGTCTGCATTTTTAACAGTCAGAGTCATTTACCACAGGCCCAATTTACCAAGGGTTGTGGTGGATTCTCCATCGCTGACAATTTTTAAATCGAGAGTTGATCGGGGCGCTGGAGCAATTTGTATTGTGTGGGTGCTGAAAGCCATTGAACCAAACTGTGAACCCTGCGTATGATGGAAACCACTTCAAGCCCGGGGGTGCTGCCGCTACTTGCTACACCTATGAAGCTAAAGTTCTTCTAAAACATCTGCTCTGCAAATTATTTTGGGGAAGTTTTATGCGTTATACAGGACGGAGATCAGACTAGATGATCACAATGGTCCCTTCTGGCCTTGGAATCTATGACTAAGCAGACACTTGACACCCATTCCAACGCCCTCAAGTCTTATGCTTTGACCATAAATGTATCCATCTTCACTTACTTGCAGAAAGGCCTATTTGTGCTAGGGATCAAGAATAAAAAGACCATTACAAGAAGGCAGTACCAAGAGCCTGAATCCTCATGAAGAGACTCTGTTGCTCTTGACCCAATAAAAGACGAAAGGGGAAGAGCAGCAAGGTGCCAACAATTTATAAGGCACAAAATGAGAGTCTCATCCAGAGCCAGAGGCTCTAACTAGAGCCCTGGGTGCTAGATTCAACTCTGTCTAATCCTCACTGAGTGGACTTTCATCCCGCTTGTAATTAGGTGGATAATAATTTAAAGAGATAGTTGAATACACAAGTCTGCTAATCCTTTAGCGAAGCCTGTTTCCTTTAATCTCTTTCAGCGTCTTTAATGCAGAGAAATGTAGTCGTGCACTCTCTGCTCAGTCACTCGCTCATTAAAGGGAAACTTTAACCTCATTCTCTCTGCCTCACAGGCATGCCGGAGAGGAATGCAGGCTGGAGAGCCAGCCTCCTGACCAATGAAGACGTGAGGGAACTTTGAAATCCCAAGGACTGGTCTTGCTTAAAGTCTAAAGTCACAGCACAGGCCGGTAGCCATGGCAACGGGTTGTCAGATGTCAAAAAACTGTCAAAAAAATCAAAAGGACAAGATGGGGGGGATAAGGAAGGGTGACTTTGTCCCTGGATAAGGGGAAATCCACAGGGAGGGCCCATGGGTAACCAAATACTGCTGAGGAGAAACTCTGTTCGTTAACATAATTGACCACTGTCACTTACAGTTGCCAACATGAGACAACAATGGGACGGTGGATCAAGAGAGCTTTCAAATGCAGTGAATTATTAGAGAAGGGAAGGGCGGGAACAGAAGCTGCCGAACTGCCTGCCGTGCATGATGCTGCATGGATTATTTCTCCAGTGAGCCAGGGAAAGCTTTGAATGGTGAGGGGGACGTTTAGTTGTTGCTATGTTTTGCTCTTCCATTGCGCCTTTTGTCTGACAAGCTCAAAGCGTTTTGCAAATGAGAACTCAGTTCTCTGGTAAAACAACTGACTCCGAACTAGAGGAGTAATGGAGGTCAGAAGAGTTTAGCTAGGAGATGGACGGGGATCAGCCATGGGGCACTGGAATGGGGGGAAGCCAGGGGAGCATATCTCCATCATTTTTTACATGACTTAAGGGCAAGCTATAGGAGGGAGGAGATGGCAAGGAGTGGCTCTCCCCACACTTCCAGGGAGCTTCCAGCACTCCTTCATCAGCCCCCTCTGAGCCAAACACACCTGAATCTAAATTCAAGCCAGAGAGGAAGCTGAGTCTGGTGTGGAGGTAAAAGTCTGCTCACCTAGGCCCTGGGCGAAGCCTACTGGAATTGTGAGGAGGGTGGAGGAGACTAGCATGGGCATGGGAAGAGCCAAACAACCAGTGTGCCAGGACTTCCACCCCAGTCCCAATCGAGGACACGCAACTTACAACCTACTCCTTGTCAGCATTCATGTTGGCATGGGGCAGCACCACTAGGAATTGTGGCCCAGATCCTCAAAGGTATTTAGGCTCCTAACTTCCATTTAGCTTTGAGGATCTGGGCACTTTGCTGTTTGCTGTCAGAGCAACGGCTCTGCCAACATCACATGGGCTTGTGGCAGACCCCCTCCCGCTCTCCAAGATATTGTAATACCCCTAGCAGAAGCTTTCCTTTCTCTTGGCGGCATTAAGAAACTAATCTTCTGGAGTATGTCAGCTTCTTAGTGTCTAAGGCAAGCTTATGAGCCAGCTCAATGGACTAAAATCAGTACCAAGTATCAAGCAATAAGAATAAGCAATAAGCATTAATCAATTTGATACACACTGTAACAGCGTTAATCACAATCAGTATGTTAGATAAAGAAGTCTTCACTTAATCTGCTGCAGGGTTGGTACTGAGCTACCGAAAGCACCCAAGTGTCTTCAGTTACCCCCCAGGCCTAACTCAGACACAGGCAATACCCCGGGGATCAATATTACTCTGTCTTCCCAGGCTTTCAGTCCATCTCTGGATGCAATTCAGAATCATCTTCCTGATTTCCCAGACTGCTCATAGACTTGTTCCCCTCTATACCAATCACCGTGTGTCTTCCTGCTCCTCTGTCTGCTCACTCCGCTGCTGTGATCTCTCTGGTCTTCTGTCCACCCACTCCTCCAGCTTCTCTCCCCAATCTTATATCCCCCTTGTTCCAATTCCATATTGTCTCCATCGCAGGGCACTCTCTTTGCATAGTGTGATGGATCTGCAAAGCAGGGAACTACAGCTCCCATCAGCTTCCTCCTCACTGCACGTCCCTTTCCCCTGGCCAGGTAAGAGGAAAGGTCCTGCACCAGGGAGTGGCAGGGCTCTCCTTGACAAGGAGCAATAGCAGCATGGAAAGCACAGAGCTAGAGAAAAGCTGAAGGCAGGAACAGATGCAGAGTCCCATGTGGAACAGGCGGTGAGTGCCAGACATCACAGGTGGGTGCAGGTCTGTGTGGGACTTATGCAAGAGCAGCAGTACTGGGCAGGGAGCCAGTGCAAAGGAGATATCAACTGAGCTTGGCCTAGAACATGCAAGTTTCAACCTGGCTGAACAGAGACCGGACTGGAAGAGGAGCCCCTAGGCGCTAGGCCCTAAGAGCCCTGATTTTCAGTTAGACTGTCCCCAGGGACCCAAACTATGGCCACTAATGCTCACTTTGAAGTGTAACTGTTCAAGCCTCTGTACCTAGGGGATCTGCAATCTTTCCCTTTCCTGCCAACCCTCATAAAACACCCTTTCCCTTAGCCAGGGGCCTGAGTAGCTATTGGGACATGGCCTAGCTGCTGAAGCTCCTACAGTGCTTGCCCTTGAGCGGTGGTACCCTTGGCACTTTACTGGCCCTGATGGTCTGGTGTACTCTGAGCAGCAGCAATAATGACAAGGTATCTTTCCCTTTTGAGGGAAGTCCTATGAGGAACCTGCCCTGCCCATATAAACAGACCCTCAGTCTCCAGGGCTGGCGGCTGACCATGGCATTGTAGAAAATGAAGGGGAACGGTTCTAAGGAGCTCCAGTAAACGTTGGGAACCGGTGCTCTGTGTGTGTGTGTGTGTGTATGCCAGAGACAAAGTCCTTCCCTGGAGATCCTTCTTGTCATTAAGGGATGCACAAAGGGCGATATTCACTCACCACAAGGCCCTCTGCACCATGGAAGTGCCCCTTTAACCTTGGAAGGGGTGGGTGTGTCCAGGCCTGTGCCAGATGCTCTAGGACCCTAAGCTGCTGCTACCTGGTGGGGTAGGACACCCAAAAAAGGGCGGACCACCCTCAAACCTGTCCCAGCTAATTAGGAGAGGAGGCTGGCCATACACATCCTAAGCAGCTGCCTATCAGCCTAGCTCTGGGTGGGTCACGGACAGAGCAGCCATTTGGGATGGAAGAACTCTCTACCTCTTGAAAGGTTCTGAGTAGGCCAATGGGCAGAGCTCATAACTGCCTCAGCGCCTTGAACTTAGGCGGCAACCCCACACTCTTCCCAGGGGAGAAGGGAGTGAATTCCATCGTTCTCTCCCCCACTTTACCAGCCCCCGTGAAGCCTTCACGTTGGGCATGGCGAATATGCCCTAGAAGGATGGCACTGCAAATGCAACTATGGTGCCCCTTGCCTGAGTGAGGATGTTTCAAGGAACGACTTATTTTTCCCTTGATGGTGGGGATAAGTACCCCCTTAGCCTGAGAGGACCATGCATTCTTCTCCAAGAGCAGCCTCTGTGTGACGCAGGCGACGTCATTGTGATAACAGGGCTTCCTTTCTGACAGGAAGGGTTCTCATTGCAGGCACAATGACTCAGAGAAACAAGGCTTTTTCTCTTCTTGCTTCGGCCCTGACACACAAGCAAAGATAAACCCCAGCCATACCAAAAACTTCAACAGAGATAATGACCAGCTACATTTAAAAGAGCCAATCATGCCATAAAAAAAGAACCCTAAATGTATAAAGAAGAACACTAAATGTGTTCCATTAAAAACAGACAAGGGACAGGCCAAAAGGGGTGTGCGTGTGTGTGAAAAAAAAACCCTTCTGCAGGCTAAATAAAAAAAAATAGGATTCATAGAAATAACCCAAATTGGCCAAAAAGCCTGGTGTGTCATTTAGTCCTCTCAGCACAGCAGGCAGGAGCTGGGTAATTTGTAGCTCCCTACAGCACAGTCTCAGGGCAGATTATTCAGAAAGAGTGTATTTATATCCATTAGTTTTCAGCTGTGGAGAACTGAAAGTATTTTTCCTTTCCAGCTTATGGTGTGTGTGCTTCGGGAGGGGGCGGGGGGGGCACTTGCTCACTGTGCTGTGGTCTTGACTTGCCAATGGACAACGGTGGGACCCACTGAGGTCGTGAGAACAGAGGAAAATCACAGGTGATGTCCAACGTAGGTAAGGGATGTGTCAGTGGGGATGAAACAGCGGTGGGGTGATGCACATTCACAGGTCTTTAAATACGGCAGGACAGACCGAAAAGGATGGGACAAGACAAGAAACCTTTTTCACCTTGCTCAGAAGGCTGTTGAATTTGATTAAAAGGTTGGACCCTACTGGGTATCAGGTGGGAGAGAATGGGCAGCATTAGTCTCTGCTGTTGTGCAATTAACTATTTCCAGCAACATGTGCAGTGGGGATGGATTTGAGGTGCAAAGTTTGGACCCAAACTTTTACAATGCATGGGGCCCAGAGAGGGGGCTGGGTCTGAAGTTTGCCTTGGGCCCACCCCTAGTTAACAATGTGCTGTTTTTTCTGCTGGTGGAAATAGAAATTGAAAGCGAGATGGTCCATCAGCTGCATCCAGAATCACCTTCTGTGTCTCCCTTGGCACATCCCTGCCCACTTTTTCCTGCCCCCCATTCAGTGAACTATGAAGTGGCTACAGATGCTTACATATGCTTGCCATGCTCAAGGTTCTGTAACATCCTGTCAAGTGCAAACATTCTGTGGCCAGTGCCAGGTGCCCCAGAGGGAATGAACAGAACAGGGAATCAGCAAGTGATCCATCCCCTGTCACCTATTCCCAACTTCTGGTCTCCTCTAACCCTATGGTTCTATGACATTTGTGCGTATACAGCCCCAGCTTAAGTAAGATGGGGCTGGTGGTTCATCAAGTCCAGTGAAGAGTTCTTGACTTTTGAACTGCCCTTGGTCTGACAGAGCCGAGCTTTGTGAGAGAAATAGCTTATATTGGAATGCAGATCTAATATTGGTAGACAGATCTTCTATAAAGGTGTATGTGTGAAGTGGGAATCTTCTTGATATACTTTAAAGTACCTTTTATCTGTCAAAATGTAGATTCCAAACAATAAACTGTGATATATAACCTAGTTCCAGAATAGGAAGGCACAAAAAAGGAAAGAAGAAGAAACCAAAAGTTATAAAACTGATCATAAGATCAAACTTATTTTTAATTTTGCTGAAGGATGAATGTTGAGTGACTGTGTGTTACTAGGTGTTTTGGTTTGTTTTTGTTTTTTCCAAGTAGGTATTTTTAATATGGTTTTTATGTTGAACTTTCCATAAAATGGTGACGCTATGCCATCTCAAGATCTTTTCATGGCCAGATCTGGTCATGTCAGCTTCCTCAAAAGTGCATCTGGATTTTCAGAGACAAGGTGGGGGAGGTAATATCTTCTGTTGGTGAAAGGGAAAGCTTTTGAGCTTACACAGATCTCTTCTTCAGGTCTGGATTTTTGATATTTTGAGGTGGAGGGATGGGGGTATCACAGACTTGTAATCTCTGCAGTATGCAAAACACCAAATATTTTTAAATTTCATGGTTTTCCAAAGTAATGCTCACAAGGGGGACCTAATTCAAACTCGATTGGACCAAGTTGCATGGCTGCAAGGTAGGTCTTGTGACTGATTTGCCCAAAGATCATGGGGTGAGGTGCTGCCAGGCTGACTAAGTGAATTTCACAAACTATGTGAATCAATGGTAAGGCAAAGAAAACTTACTGTTTAGATTAACAAGCCAACGGACAAAAGACTGACCCCCCAAAATCCCCAAGATTAATCACATTGGGGAGAGAAAGTCATGACATTAGTGACCAGGCCACTCCAACCTTTGATCAGTCTCCCCTTGCACAGGAAGGAGGCCTGATAGTGAGGAGGCCTGTACCAGCAGAAAATCACCACCTGGCTCCAGGATTGCAGTCTTAGATCCTACTCTGAGGCTACTTCTTCACTACCGGCTGAATTGGTGGGTAGCAATCGATTTCTCGGGGATCGATATATCGCGTCTCATCTAGACGCGATATATCGATTCCCGAACGCGCTCCTGTCGACTCCGGAACTCCACCAACGCAAATGGCGGTAGCGGAGTCGACAGGGGGAGCCGCAGACGTCTATCCCGTGTGGTGAGGATGATAGGAAACTCGATCTAAGATACTTCGACTTCAGCTACACTATTCACGTAGCTGAAGTTGCATATCTTAGATTGATCCCCTCCCCTAGTGTAGACCAGCCCTGAGAGTCTAGAAGACTGCAAGAGCTGAAGAGTTTGCAACAACGCCATCCCCCTGCCTGTTATCTTATGAAGTATCTTATTTTTCCTTTTATCTCTCTTTTTTTTTTAAAAAAAAAATCTTTTGTTTTTATTAGCTGGGAGACATCCCAGCCCTTTTATATTCTTTAACTGTAGGGTGTGAAAGTGCCAATATGCATGCCTGTGTGGATGAACACCCATAAAGTCCACTCAGGGAAAGTGCCTGAACAGCCCTAAATATTGTCTTATAACATTACTCATTACAATGTGTTCTGTGTTGAAAAGTGTAATTTTTGGTAAACTTCTGCTTATCAAAAGTGTTTTGCTGAAGTTTGTATTATAATATCTCTGTTGGAGGTTGGGGGAAGGAAAGGGTTAGCCACCACACAAAAATTGAAATCAAAGGAGGAAGTTTTGTAATTGACCTGGAGGTTGTGGGTCAGACATTTGATAACAATTTGGCTTCAGTATTACGACATTTAACCAGTTTTAAGTTACAGATTAAAGCTACAGATTGGAGTAACTTCAGTAAAATTCTTTATGGACAGCAAACTCCTTTGATTCCTTCTTAGAATGTAGAAGGATTGATTATTTTTAGTATGAATATTGTCTGTAACTGTGCGTGTCTGGATCCTTTCTCAGGAACCAACTGGAACACAAAGTCTACCCCACTACTCCTGCTTCGCTCTGTTGTTTTAACGGGACACGAAGAAAAGCTGGCCCATATTAGGCATAAGGTGCATGCATCCATGAATCTGGGGCAGCGTACCATCCATTCTTACTAGTTAGAATGCTAGCAGTCAGACTTCACAGCAGGTTTTAAATATAAGAAATGAAAAAGAGGGTAACTCCTTGAAAGCTCTTCAGGGTGCGCTGGGGTTTGCTTTATATTTGTATAGCACACGGTGAGCGCTCTCCGGAAATAAACAATCATCAATAGCTGAATGTCTGTAGGGAAATATAGATGGGCAACAAGTACAGTATTTAGCCAAACTGGAGTCTGACATGGACATTGCAGTTTCAATGCTCTTTCAAAAAGCATCCTAGAATTGTTAATGACTGCCAAAGGTCTCACAGTTTGTCTGAAAGCTGGCACCTCCAGCCATAAAGACACCCTAATAATGTACTAGCTCCCTGGATCAGTCCTGATGCAGATAGAACAGCACCAGTTTGAATCATCAGCACTGCTTCATGCAGTTCCGTGGATCTAAACTAGAAGTCTCCCAAAGTACCAACCCAGCTATGATCAATCCCAGATCTCTCCCTTTTTCCAGCTGAAACACTGAACTGTTAGCCTCTTCTAAATATCTTGTTAAAACAGTTCCCTGCCTCTTGAGCCCATGGCTTGACTGACGCTGAAGCATTTTCTGATGCCACTTGCAATGGATGCTGCATACAAGCCTATTGTACCGTACTGTGGGGACCTTTCATTCATTTCACATTTCCCAGCTTATGTCCCCTGTGGTCCCAAGTCATATCAAGATTTATTGTCAAACATCAGCCCACACAATCTCTGTGATCTTTTGGGTGATAAAGTCTTAGTCACTGTCACTCTTTTCGTTACCATCTTCCTTGCTGAAAAGTCACATCACACCTGGAAATTCCTTCAATACCCTTCTTCAAACACTAGCAATGGGAGAACCTAACGTGTATTGGCATTGGGGTTCCATTTGGATAAGCAGGGGAAATCTCAGATCCCTGTGTGAATTTCAATGATCCAAATCAATGGTCGTGAGCTTAAGTTTTGGAGACAACGTTATTTAAAACATACAGGCACCTAGCTAGGATCTGAGACTTGAGCCACTTCAACTCCAAGAATAAAGGCCTCCAGTATACTCCATTAGCTGATAGCAGTAATTAGCCCCATATCCTTGATCTCTCATTCTCTCTGGAATGGAATGGGTTACCTAGGGAGGTGGTGAAATCTCCTTCCTTAGAGGTTTTTAAGGTCAGGCTTGACAAAGCCCTGGCTGGGATGATTTAGTTGGGGATTGATCCTGCTTTGAGCAGGGGGTTGGCCTTCCAACCCTGATATTCTATGCTTCTTGCATATGGCATCTGCAGAGCAACATTCTATAGGTGCAGTTGTAGGTCCATAAGCCATTTCCAGGTCTCCTCTGTGACTGGGTGGATATTGTCCAATTCACCCTTGAAGCTATATCTGGGGCACTGCATTAAGAGTGTTTTTGAGAGTTTGGATGTTATCACCACAGTAGCATGAAAGGGAGTCTTTGATTTTCTACTTGTGCATCAGGTAGCTGCATCTTCCATGGCTTGTTCAGATGCAGTTCAGTGTGGTCCAAAGTCTGCCTGGCAAGTCGGAACCTAAGAGGTTGGCTTTTGGGGTCAGTAATAATGTGCATGTTTGGAAGAGTGGGTTAGATCCTGTCACTTTGCTGTTCCCTGGCTGAATCCAGAGCCATGAGATGGTCAGGTGGTCCATAGTGGTTTTCGCAATTTCAGGTGTTGTTGTGGTATGTTACCCATACCTGTCGGATGGGAAGCTCTGGGTAGTCTTCGGGGCACTTAAATTCTTGTGCTCTGGCTATATCTTGGTGGGCAGCTGGAGATTCACTGTTTGCTAAGGGTATGTCTACACTACCCACCAGATCCGCGGGTAGTGATTGATCTATCAGGGATCGATGTATTGCATCTCGTCTAGACATGATACATCAATCCCCGAATGTGCTCCCTTTGACTCTGGAACTCCACCAGGGCAAGAGATGGAAGCAGAGTCGACGGGGGAGTGGCGGCCATCGATCCTGCACCGCGAGGACGCGAAGTAAGTCAGTCTAAGTCAATCTAAGATACATCAAATTCAGCTATGCTATTCTCTATGCCAGGTGCCCCAGAGGGAGTGAACCTAACAGGTAATGATCAAATGATCTCTCTTCTGCCATCCATCTCCACCCTCTGACAAACAGAGGCTAGAGACACCATTCCTTACCCATCCTGGCTAATAGCCGTTAATGGACTTAACCTCCATGAATTTATCCAGTTCTCTTTTAAACCCTGTTATAGTCCTAGCCTTCACAACCTCCTCAGGCAAGGAGTTCCACAGGTTGACTATGTGCTGTGTGAAGAAGAACTTCCTTTCATTTGTTTTAAACCTGCTGCCCATTCATTTCATTTGGTCCCGCCTCAGTCTTTTTTTCTCAAGACTAAACATTCCCAGGTTTTTTTAACCTTTCCTCATTGGCCAGGTGTTCTAAGGCTCTGTCTACACTGCACTTTTGTCATTAAAACTGTTATCACTCGGGAGTGTGAAAAAAATGACAAAAGTTTTACCAGTGAAAAGCACCAGTGTGGACAGCGCTTCGTCGGTGGGAGCTGCGGTCCTGGCGATGCAGCTACTGCCCTTCTTTGGAGGTGGTTTTATTTTGTTGCCGGGAGAGTTCTCTCCTAGTGATAAGGAGCCGTGCCATTGTAAGGTGCATGGTTTAGACACAGACCTAATCTTTTATCATTTTTTGTTGCTCTCCTCTGGACTTTCTCCAATTTGTCTACATTGTTCCTAACGTGTGGCACCCAGAACTGGACACAGAGCTCCAGGTGAGACCTCATCAGTGCTGAGTACAGGGAGACAATTACCACCCGCGTCTTACTTATGACCCTCCTGTTAATACACCCCAGAATATTAGCCTTTTTCACAGCTGCATCACATTGTTGATTCATATTCAATTTGTGATCCACTATAAACTCCAGATGCTTTTCAGCAGCGCTACCACTGACTCAATCATTCTCCATTTTGTATTTGTGCGTTTCATTTTTCCTTCCTAATTGAAGTATTTTGCACTTATCTTTATTGAATTTCATCTTGTTTAATTATGACTAATTCTCAAATTTTTCGAAGTTATTTTGAATTCTAATCCTGTGCTCCGGAGTGCTTGCAACCCCTCCCACTTTGGCATCTTCTGCAAATTTTATAAGCTTACTCTCAACTCCATTATCCAAGTCATTGATGAAAATACGAAATAATTTCAGACCTTGGGCTGACCCCCGTGTGACCCCACTGGTTAAACTCTCCCAGTTTTTCAGTGAACTATTGATAACTACTCTTTGAGTACAGTCTTTCTACCAGATGTACATCTATCTTACAGCAATTTAATCTAGACCACATTTCCCTACGTTGCTTATGAGAATGTCATGAGAGACTGTGTCAAAAGCTTTATTAAAATCAAAATATATCACGTCTGCTGCTTCTCCGCCATCCACTAGGCCAGTAACCCTGTCAAAGGAGGAAATTAGGCGGATTTGGCATGAATTGTTCTTGACAAATCCCTATTGACTATTTCTTATAACCCTACTATCCTCTAGGTGCTTACAAATTGATTGTTTAATCATTTGTTCCGGTATCTTTACAGGTATTGAGGTTAGGCTGACTAGTAAACAATTCCCCAGGTCCTCCTTGTTTCCCTTTTTAAAGATAGATACTGTGTGCCCTTCTCCAATACTCCAGGATCTCACTAGATAATTGCTAATGGTTCTGAGATTGCTTCAGCTATTTACTTAGGTACCTTAGGGTGAATTTCAGCAGGCCCTGCTGATTTGAATAAATCTAACTTTCCTAAATATTCTTTTACCTGTTCTTTCCCTCTTTTGCTTGCATCCCTTCCCCATTACTTTAATATTAACTATGTTGAGTATCTGGTCTCCTTTGACCATTTTAGTGAAGACTGAAGCAAAATAGGCATCAAACAGCTGAGCTTTCTTGATGTCCTCAGCTATTAGCTCTCCTTCCCTGCTAAAGAGAGGACCTACATTTCCCTTCATCTTTCTCTTGCTACTAACTATTTAAAGAACCTCTTCTGATTGCCTTTTATGTCCCTTGCAAGGTGTTAACTCATTTTGTGCCTTACCTGTTCTGATTTTGTTCCTCCATGCTTGTGCTAGTCTTTTGTACTCTTCCTTAGCAATTTGTCCAGGTTTCCATTTTTTTGCATGCTTCCCTTCCTCCCCGCCCCCCAGGTCATTAAAGAGCTCCTGATGGAGCCATACTGGCCTGTTACTATTCCTTCTATCTTTTCTTTAGAATGGGACAATTTGCAGTTGTGCCTTTAAAAACTGTCTCGCTGAGAAACTGACAGCTCTTATGAACTCTTTTTTCCCTTAGATTTCCTACCCATTGGACCTTACCCGCCAGTTCTCTGAGTTTGTTAAAGCCTGCTTCTTTGAAGTCCATTGTCCTCATTCTGTTGGATGGTAGAAGGTAGAGGACTCTTGTACCAGCTAAAAGATAAGCATTTAAGAGACATCTGTGTCTCTCTAGGCATTTCTGGGACAAATCACAGTAAAATTGCATCAGAAAGTGGTTTGGCTTTAATCAAACACGTAACAAGCCACTAATACTGCGAAGAGTTGGAAGATCAGGTATTGTCCCATTACTGGCATTAAGAGAGAAGGTTTTACAACTCATTGCTAGAGCAAGAAAGAGCAGATTGAAGCCCTTAAAGTAGAGACAATTACTAGAAATACAGTTTCAGGGAGGAATTTAAAAGAAATTAAAACCCAACCCTCTGTGAAAATGTGCTCAAAAGCAGAATGAGCTTTAAATAAGGATTGTAAAATGAAAGGGCAGATTGGGAGTCTCCCGCAAAAGAACAGGTTACGTTTGACTAGTTTGGCTCATCAGATTGGAAGTGGGGTTCAGAAAAAGAAAGAAGTCAAAGGACAAGGAATCTGGGCCAATCCACTCCAAACAGCCAATGACCTGAACAGAGCAACACCGAGGTGTCTTAAACTAGCTCATTAACTGTCTGGTACAGCCAGCAATACTAGCTTATCCCTATCCTGCCTCATCCTTTATTCTCCACGCAGATGCTTCCAGTAAAGGACTAAGTGCCATCCTGTGCCAACATCAGGACCATAAACTGAGAGTCATCTGCAGCCGAGAAAAATTGTCACCTTCACTCAAGAAAGCTGCAGTTTCTAGCCTTAAAATGGGCTGCAACGGACAGAATTTGTGACTACTACTGCGCACAATCCTGCACAGTTATCAGATAACCCATGTCTTCACTTCTGCCAGGCTGAATGCCACAGTCCACCAGCTAAGTTCCCTCTAAGCTGCAAGGCCGTGCAGCAGGCTATAAAGGGCCACTCAGGCAGGCAGCCACAGGGGCCTGGAGAGGAAAGAGGTAGGGGTAGGGGGGAAGGGGAGCAAGTTGGGGAGTTCAGGGCTGCTGTGGGGAGATGTGCCTCTCCCCCAGCCCTGACGCTCCTGCCAGCTGGGAGAGGTGGGTGTTTGGGGTGCAGGCTGCCCCAGGGCTGCTGCAGGGATAGAGGGCTGGGGAAAGTCCTCTTTTCCCTCCCTGCTGCAGCCCCGGGGCAGCCTGCACCCCAAACCCCTGCACCCCGGCCCCAACTCAGATTCTGCACCCCAGCCAGAGCCTTCACCCCCTGCACCTCAAGCCCAACCCTCTGCCCCAGCCTGGAGCCCTCTCCCAACTCCCAACCCCTCAGCCCCACCCCAACCACACATCAACTCCATATTGGTGCACATAATAAAATTCATTCCGCACATGGATGTGAACAATTGGAGGGAACTTTGCCTGCCAGTTTTGCAGAATTAGCTGACTTTAACTTCAAAGTTAAACATCATCCATGGGAATTTAAGGTGAAGGCAGATGCTCTATCCAGAATCCCTCTTTGGGAATTTCAGTTGTTCAGAATTGGCTATTTTTGTTCAATGATGACTTGTCACCACATTACACCTCCCATGCTCCCTGCCCAGGGCAGATGGAGGTCGAGGGTCCCCATCAGCTGTCTGCATGGCTCTTACCATGGCCAGGCTGTGGCTCTGAGGCCTCACCTCCCTGCTGGAGCCTAGTTGGGGTAAGAGCCACACAAGCAGCTGTGGGAAGCCTGGGTCCCTCCACCTGCTCGAGGTTGGGGGGAACAGGGACATGGGCAGGGGGCTGCTTTCAGCCCCCAGGTGTGGGGGCAGGCTCCCCCGACCCGCTCCAGCTTCTGGCTTGGCCTTGAGGAGAAGAGGAGGGGCCTCATGGGAAGGGGCTGGGCTTTGCGGGAAGGGACAGGGCACGGGTTGTGCTTTGGGGGGAAGACGAGGGACCACAGAGGTAAGGGATGGGTTTCCATTATATACAGGGTTTACAGTTTGGTTCAGTGGCTCTCAGCACCCCCACTATACACATTGTTCCAGCTCCGCTGCTTGCCAAACATCATCAGGATCATAACTGGTGAAGGAGGAGAGAGACAAAGACTGAGAATGACTGGGTATGAGCACAGGGGATGAATCACTTGCTAATTGCCCTGGTCTGTTCATTCCTTCTGAAGCATCTGGCCCTGGCCACTGTCAGAAGACAGGATACGGGGCTAGATGGACCATTGGTCTAACCCACTATTGTCATTCTTATGGAACTAATGGACTACTGCTAAAAAGTCAGCTTGATGGACTGAAAGTTATAGACATATTGTTAACAGAAATGTTGGGAAATTAATAGAAATAAGTGGGGAGTGTGGCAATCACAAGAGAATGTCAGGGTTAATTTACCTGTGCCCTCTCCCTTGAAGAGGTAAAGGGGAACACATCGGGAAAGCAAGGTGTGGTCCGGTCAGCCTGAGCTCCAGCAGGGCCTATGCAAGCTGCCTTTGTTTGTTTGTTTTTATATTAACTTTAATAAAAATTCACTTTTAAAGCCACCCCTGGACTGGCAGTGTAACACTATCGGTGGTTTCCTTTACACGCAGTCCTGCACCCACCTCTCCTTGTCTGGCCTTGCTATTTCCATGGTGGAACATATTCTTCCACTGACGTACACTAGCTGTTCTCCAAATTCCATCAGACTTGATTAATATCTGGCTCCTCCCCCTTTCATGACACTACCCTCCTGATATTAAGCCCAGCTTTGTTCAGGTGCCTCAGGGTGGGTGACATGGCTCAGTACTTCTGGCCAGGATAACAGCTGGTACATACACTGGGAGACTGGGCTGGTCCAGAACAAAAAGAATGAAGAACTGCAGCACTCTAAGGGGATCATGTTTTGAGACTGGTGCATTTCTTCATGGCCTTTAAGAGAGCGTGGGCAAATCACTCCCTGCTTCACTCTGTTAAAGGGTGCAGCATGCGCTCCCACCCACCCACAAAAGCTAGCTAAGCTAGCCCATGCGTTAGGTGGGCTTCATGGCCCCATCCCTCCCACTCCCCCTTGAGAAAGCAATCGCTGTTATGGGCACTGTGACAGGGCTCCACTCACCACGCTGGCGCCTCCTGCTGGCTGATTAGCTCCGCAAGTCAGTGCACCCTCTCTCAACGGTGCCTCATCCACCAGCATGTCTGGTCCTGGACCCTGTCACTCCCAGGACCACGATGTCCTCTTCATGACTCAGCCCTCCAGCCATATAATGATCTATGCTTCCTCCTCTTTCCGGGGTCAATGCAGGCAACTGTACAGACACTTCCCTAGTGGCAAGTGAGGGGGACCCAGGCCTGATCACTACCCCATGTCCCAGCCCAGGGATCCTGAAAGTTGCAGCCATGCACTGTGTCCCCTGCAAATCCTCAATACATTTCCATGGGCCACTTCCCTGCAACTTCAGCACCTTCTTCACGGCATCACTGCTGTAATATTAATAAGAATTGTGCCTGGTAGTTACAAAGGGGTGTGTCTGCGTCTCTGAGAGAAGCAAGAAAGGTGCCAGTTCTCTGGTCAACTCCCTGGATGAGCTTGGGTTAGGAAGCCACAGAAGCTTGTTTTCTCCTAAGTCGTAAGCACAGATATCCTGTGAGACCCAGAGCATTCTGGTGAAATGCATTTATACATTAAGCCATCATGAGAAGTCTGCCAGGATAAAGCTATGACAGTCTGGGCCCAGGGGGGTCCTGGAACTCTATTGTAAATCTCCTCTTTGCACCGTAGCTCGCGGAAAAACTGAATAGAAAAATGGTGATTGTTAGGTAGGAAAAGGATGTTAAAAGACCTGTAAACAAACAGTGCATCAGACCTAAACAACACACAGTAGGAGTGGAGGATCTGTGTGTTGCTGAGATAAACAAAAATTACTTGCAAAGGGACACTGTCAAGGCATTGTTCATCATTTCCCAGTTCTTCCTCCCTCCCGCATGCCAGGATATAACAACCGCCTGGCTAGCGACCAGAAGCAGCAAACAGGGGACTTGTGTGAGGGAGTTCTCCGGGTGATGGAGGAAAGACTATGTAACCCATTGGGGTGAGTTTGTTTGTTGTGTGCTGGCTGCTTGACTGAAGTATGTAACCCTTCTGCCAGGCCAACTTGATAGCAGCAAGGGCTGGATTCAATACATAAGGGTCCCTTCCCTACAACGTAATGTAAAACCAGCTCGAGCCCCCACCCAGTGACCCGGGAAAATCTTACACACACTCCTGGGCGCCTCGAAGAGGCAATACTTCCCCTCTCGCAAGCACAGAGTCTCGGTGTAGCAGAAAAGGTTTGATTACATGAGATAAACAACAAGCATTAAATTGGGAAAACACCTCAACTAGAGTTCATAGACCAAACTGTGAGCAAAGACCCACCCCAGGAAATTGGGCTGTGTCCTTTTCCCTGGGCTCTTGAATCCAGCAACCCCCAAATCACCCCAAAACTGCAAAGTCCAATACCCCAAATGTCCCTAGAGTCCAGCAACCCAAAGATCACCCACAGTCCCAAAAGTCCCACAATCCAAAAGTCTCTGTCCCGAGTCAGTGCAGCCCCAGAGTTCGAGAGTCTATCTGCAGACGTCCCCCCACCTCCAGTCTGGGTAGAAAGGGGCACCTTACATGGTTCGGGGCCAATTGCCCTGCCTCTCTGTGGGGTTCTGCTTCCGCCTTCTCCATGAACTGCTCCACTCTACCAGCCACTCCACTTTGCTACTCCAACCGTCCTCACAAACTGCTCAGCTCCACTCACTCCGTGGCTTCACAAACTGCTCCACTCCGCTCTGCCAGTTGCTCTGCTCCTCAGTATAGCTTCAGGCTCCCCCACTAGTTAGCACAGTACTCAGTGCTCTCAGCTCAGCAATTCCAGCTCTTTAGTGATTTCAGCTCACAGTAGGGGAGCCCCAGTGCTAGTGCACCAATAGCTTATAGTGAGTTCAGCTCAGTAACCTGTAGCTAGATTCTTAAGGGAATCAAAAATCAGCTCTGATATTCCCCAGTGGAGAGAGGAGTAGGTGGAACTGGTGCTTCTGGCTCACACAAGGAGCCTAAAAGCAGCAAAGAATCCTGTGGCACCTTATAGACTAACAGACATTTTGGAGCATGAGCTTTCGTGGGTGAAAACCCACTTCGTCAGATGCATGTAGTGAAATTTCCAGGGCAGGTATGTATATGCAAGCAGCTAGAGATAATGAGGTTAGTTCATCAGGAGGATAAGGCCCTGTTCTAGAAGTTGTGGTGTGAAAACCAAGGACGAGAAACTGGTTTTGTAGTTGGCAAGCCATTCACAGTCTTTGTTTAATCTGAGCTGATGGTGTCAAATTTGCAGATGAATTGAAGCTCAGCAGTTTCTCTTTGAAGTCTGGTCCTGAAGCTTTTTTGCTGCAGGATGACCATCTTAAGGTCTGCTACAGTGTGGCCAGGGAAGTTGAAGTGTTCTCCTATAGGTTTTTGTATATTGCCATTCCAAGGCACCTACACTACCCAGTACAGATACCTATCCCCAGCCTCTCTCAATTCACTGGGTTTTGGAACCCATGTCCCTTGTCTAGCAAGTGCTATTTAGTTGATAGTGAAATCCTTTATCATAAAACAGTTTTGTAGTTCCTCATTTACATAATCAGGGTGACAACACTTTATTTCTCCAGCCCCAATAACAAAGAAATTGGGGATCCCACAGCTGTGAAAGTAACCATTTTAGGCTGCAGTGGGCTATGCTAGGCGGAGTGGGTGTGCCTATGCAAACATGATCAGCCTCTGAAATTCTTTTCCACACTCACCATAATTCACCACCAGATGTCAGGGTAGAGCTCATCCTGACTCTGTTTACAAGTATATAGTGCGGTCTGTTAATTTGGGTGGGTGGGGTGAGGGAACATGTGCTGAGCCTAGTGGCCTGCTAGGCAAGGCTAAGAGCTTCTTGAGGAGGCTTTGATGTCTAAGCCCTTTAGCACCCATTAAACCTTAACAAGGGGGCAGGGCTATTCAGGGGAAACAGGTTTAAAAAAATGGCTCCTAAGCGACCAAAAGAGCTAGGAAACAGGGGTGTTTTGTGAGGGAACTTAGAGCGGGATCGAAAGAGCTAGATACACCTGATTAACATTCTCTAAACTTAGGGCAATAAGCACACTGATCCTTGCCCCCACCCACCCAAAAAAATAAAGACACCCCCCCGCAAAAAAACAGCTGCAAGTGTAAAAAGAATGCAGGCAGAAGTCCAGCAGCTGAAAGGGAGAGATCCAGTTTATTGCACTGAAGGCAGCATGTATGGATTACCTGTCTTGTGGGCAGGTGGCATCTATGTCAATTCAGTGCAAGAAGCTTATGGCTCTCAGAGACCGAATACAGAGTAGCTGAACTGGAGGAGCTGAGGGAGATAGAGAGGTACGTTGAGGAGACTTTCTGGGACACAGTAGAGGATCCCACCCCCAGTCTGACAGCCTCTACACCAGGCCTGCACAACTCGTAAAGTGGCGAGGGCCACATTACTCCAAAGAAAACAGCTGAGGGCCGAAACCCCCCGGCCCTGCGGAAACACCCTGCTCCCTGGACCTCCCGGCCCTGCAGAAACAAACCCTCCTTCCCTAGTGCTGCTCCACCAAAACAGCTGTGGGCCAAAAAGGAAGGTTGGGGGTGGGGAGGTGATACTTGATTTTAAATCAACCAGGGGCTCCCAGCTGAAGACGTGGCTGGGAGCCCTCAGGGGCAAATTAAAGGGCCCAGGGCTCTGGCAGCTGGGGGAACCTGGAGCTTTGCGGGGCTGGGGCAGGGATTTAAAGGGCTCAGAGCTCCTGCCGCTGAGGGGAGCCCGAGCCCTTTAAATCCCAGCCCCAGCCCATCCGCTGGAGCTGCGGCAGGGATTCAAAGGGCTCTGGGCTGCCCATAGCTGCGGGGAGCCCTGAGCCCTTTAAATCTCAGCTGCCAGCGGGAATCTCTGCGGGCAGCCCAGAGCCCATTGAAACCCGGCTGCGGCTGAGATTTAAAGGGCTCAGGGCTCCCCGTGGCTGCCAGCAGCTCAGAATCTTTTGAATCAGGGCTGTGGCTGGGATTTAAAGGGCTCTGGGCTCCCCGCCGCTGCGGAAAACCCAGAGCCCTTTGAATCCCTGCCACAGCTGAGATTTAAAGGGCTCAGGGTCCACGCCACTGCCGGCAGCCCAGAGCCCTTTGAATCCCGGCTGTGGCTGGGATTTAAAGGGCTCTGGGCTCCCTGCGGCTGTGGGCAGCCCAGAGCTCTATGAATCCCGGCTGCGGCTGAGATTTAAAGAGCTCTGGGCTCCTCGCAGCAACCGGCAGCCCAGAGCCCTATGATTCCCGGCTGCGGCTGAGATTTAAAGGGCTCTGGGCTCCCAGCTGCTGCAGGCAGCCCAGAGCCCTTTGATTCCCTGCCGCGGGCCGCACAGTGAGCCTCCGTGGGCCGCAGCCCTATGTTGTGCAGGCCTGCTCTACGCTATTGAGGAAGATGAAAGACTCGGGGAAGGAAAACATCAAAATGGAGCGGACAGAAATGATCCCACAGTTTGGACTCTCCCAGTCATGGTATCCCCTCACACTGAGGATACCTCTCCGTAGGAGGGAATCCCAGTTACTAGGAGGAGACAAGTAATAATAATGGTGGATTCAATCATTACAAATATAGATAATTGGATTTGTGATGACCAGGAGAACCACATGGTGAATTACCTGCTGAGTGTGAAGGTTGTGGATCTTTCAAGACATCTAGACAAATGTGTGTGCAGTGCTGGGGAGAAGCCAGGGGTTGTGATGCCTATAGGTACCAGTGACATAGGGAAGAATAGGAGAGAGGTCCTGGAGGCCAAATTTAGGCTGCTAGGTAAGAAACTGAAGTCCAGGGCCTCTGTAGTAGGATTCTCTTAAATGTTTCCAGTTCCACACACAGGCATAGGCACCAACTTTCTCCGGCACCGGCGAGTGCCCATGCCCCCCTGCCCCTTTCCCTGCCTCTGGCCCCACCCCAGCTCCACCCCAATTGATTATCATTGTTTCACCTCACTGAATCTTGGTGAAACAATGATAATCAATGGGAGACAGTAATAGCAGGGTACACAATACGTAGGAATGACAGAGTAGGTCGTACTGGTGGGGGAATGGCACTATATGTCAAAAAAAAGCGTAGAGTCAAATAGAGTAAAAATCTTAAATGAATCAAACTGCACCAAGGAATCTCTAAAGATAGAAATTCCATGTTTAGCAAGCAGGTGCTTGGGGCAGCACTCCAGAGAGGGGTGGCACGTCCAGGTATTCGGCGGCAATTCGGCGGAGGGTCCCTCACTCCCACTCGGAGCGAAGGACCTCTCGCTGATTTTTTTTTTTTCTTTTGGCTTCTTGGGGCGGCAAAACCCCTGGAGTCGGCCCTGTTACTGACCACCTCACCGGGAGGGTGATGGTGATTGTGAAATGCTCAGGGAGATTAATGAGGCTACAAAAATAGAAAACTCAATAACAAAGGAGGATTTCAACTATCCCCATATTGACTGAGTACCTGTCACCTGAGAATGGGAAGCAGAGATAAAGTTTCTTGACACTATAAATGACTATTTCTTAAAGCAGCAAGTCCTGGAACCCTCAAGGGGAGAAGCAATTTTTAATTTAGCCCAAGTGGAGCGTAGGATCTGGTCCAAGAGGTGAATATAGCTGAACCACTCAGTAATAGCGACCATAAAGTAATTAAATTTAACATACTTGTAGGAGGGAAAACACCAAAGAAGCCCACCACAATAGCATTTAACTTCAGAAAGGGGAACTACACAAACATGAGGAAGCTTGTTAAAAGAAAATTAAAAGGAACAGTCACAAGAGTGAAATGCCTGCAAGCTTCATGGAAACTTTTTAAAAACACTATAATAGAGGCTCAAATTAACTGTATACCCTAAATTAAAAAACATAGAGAACCAAAAAAGTACCACCGTGGGTAAACAACGAAGTAAAAGAAGTAGTTAGAGGTAAAAAGGCATCCTTTAAAAACTGGAAGTTAAATCCTAGTGAGGAAAACAGAAAGGAGCATAAACTCTGGCAAGTTAAGTGTAAAAGTATAATCAGGCAGGCCAAAGAAGAATTTGAAGAGCAACTAACCAAATACTCAAAAACTAACGGCAATTTTTTTAAAAAATACTTCAGATGCAGGAATCCTGCTAAACAATCAGTAGATGATGGAGGTGCTAAAGGAGCTCTCAAGGAAGACAAGGCCATTGCGGAGAAGCTAAATGAATTCTTTGCATCAGTCTTCACAGCTGACGATGTGAGGGCTATTCCAAGACCTGAGCCATTCTTTTTAGGTGACAACTCTGAGGAACAGTCCCAGATTGAGGTGTCAATAGAGGAAGTTTTGTAACAAATTGATAATTTAAATAGTAACAAGTCACCAAGACCAGATGGTGTTCACCCAAGAGTTGAAGGAACTCAGCTATGAAATTGCAGAACTACTAACAGTGGCATAGAACCTATCATTTAAATCAGCGTCTGTGCCAAAGACTGGAGGATAGCTAATGCACCACCAATTTTTGAAAAAGGTTCCATAGGTGCAGTAAGCCTAATTTAAGTATCAAGCAAATTAGTTGAAACTATAGTAAAGAACAGTTATCAGCCACATAGATGAACACAATTTGTTGGGGAAGAGTCAACACAGCTTTTGTAAAAGGAAATTGTGCCTCACCAATCTACTGGTATTCTTTGAGGGGGTCAACGAAGACATGGACAAGGGTGATCTGGTGGATAGAATGCACTTGGATTTTCAGAAATACTCTGACAAAGTCCCTTTCCAAAGTCTCTTAAGCAAAGTAAGCTGTTATGGGATGAGAAGGAAGGTCCTCTTATGGATCATTAACTGGTTAAAAGACAGAAAACAAAGGGTAGGAATTAGGGCTGTCAAGTGATTAAAAAAATTAATCGTGATTAATCACACAATTAATCACACTGTTAAACAATATAAGAATACTATTTATTTAAATATTTTTGGATGTTTTCTCTATTTTCAAATATGTTGATTTCAATTACAACACAGAATACAAAGTGTACAGTGCTCACTTGACATTTATTTTTTATTACAAGTATTTGCATTGTAAAAAAACAAAAGAAATAGTATTTCTCGATTCACCTAATACAAGTACTGTAGAGCAATATCTTTATCGTGATAGTTAAACTTAAAAATGTAGAATTATGTACAAAAAAACCTGCATTCAAAAATAAAACAATGTAAAATTTTAGAGCCTGCAATTCCACTCAGTCCTACTTCTTGGTCAGCCAATCGCTCAGAAAAACAAGTTTGTTTACATTTGCAGAAGATAACGCTGACTGCTTCTTGTTTACAATGTCACCTGAAAGTGAGAACAGGCGTTCTCATGGCACTGTAGTAGCTGGCGTCGCAATATATTTATGTGCCAGATGCTCTAAAGATTCATGTCCCTTCATGCTTCAGCCACCAGTCCAAGGGACGTGTCCATGCTGATGATGGGTTTTGCTCGATAATGATCCAAAGCAGAGCAGACCTGCGTATGTTCATTTTCATCATCTGAGTTAGATACCACCAGCAGAAGGTTGATTTTCTTTTTCGGTGGTTTGGGTTCTGTAGTTTCCACATTGGAGTGTTGCTCTTTTAAGACTTCTGAAAGCACGCTCCACACCTCATCAATCTCAGATTTTGGAAGGTACTTCAGATTCTTAAACCTTGCGTCGAGTGCTGTAGCTATCTTTAGAAATGTTACATTGGTACCTTCTTTGCATTTTGACAAATGTGCAGTGAAAGTATTCTTAAAATGAACAGCATGTGCTGGGTCATCATCTGAGATTGCTGTCACATGAAATATATGGCAGAATGTGGATAAAACAGAACAGGGGACATACAGTTCTTCCCCAAGGAGTTCAGTCACAAATTTAATTAACGCATTATTTTTTAATAATGGTCATCAGCATGGAAACATGTCCTCTGGAATGGTGGCCGAAGCATGAAGGAGCATATGAATGTTTAGCATGTCTGGCACGTAAATACCTTGCAACGCTGGCTACAAAAATGCCATGCAAATGCCAGTTCTCACTTTCAGTAGACATTGTAAATAAGAAGCGGGCGGCATTATCACCTGTAAATGTAAACTTGTTTGTCTTAGTGATTGGCTGAACAAGAAGTAGTACTGAGTGGACTTGTAGGCTCTGCAGTTTTACATTGTTTTGTTTTTGAGTGCAGTTACGTAACAAAAAAATCTACATTTGTAAACTGCACTTTCACAATAAAGAGATTGCACTACAGTACCTGTATGAGGTGAATTGAAAAATACTATTTCTTTTGTTTATCATTTTTACAGTGCAAATATTTACAATAAACAATAATACACACTTTGATTTCAATTACAACACAGAATACAATATATCTGAATATGTAGAAAAACATTAACAATATTTAATAAATTTCAATTGGTATTCTATTGTTTAACAGTGCAATTAAAACTGCAATTAATCATGATTAATTTTTTAAATCGCGATTAATTTTTTTTTAGTTAATTGCATGAGTTAACTGTGATTAATCGACAGCCCGAGTAGGAATAAATTATCAGTTTTCAGAATGAAGAGAGGTAAATAGTGGTGTCCCCAAGAGATCTGTACTGGGATCAGTGCTATTCAACATATTCATAAATGATCTGGAAAAAGAGGTAAACACTAAGGTGGCAAAATGTTCAGATGATACAAAATCACTCAAGATAGTTAAGTCCAAAGCGGACTGTGAAGAGTTACAAAGGGATCTCACAAAACTGGGTGACTGGGCAACAAAAAGGGAGATGAAATTCAATGTTGACAAGTGCATAGTAATGCATATTGGAAAACATAATCCCAACTATACAGATAAAACGCTGGGGTCTAAATCAGCAGTTAACAGTCAAGAAAGAGATAGTGGAGTCATTGTGGACAGTTCTCTGACAACATCGGCTTGATGTGCAGTCGTAGTCAAAAAAGCGAACAAAATGTTAGGAACCTTTAGAAAAGGGATAGATGATATGACAGAAAATGTCATATAAATCCTTGGTACATCCACACCTTGAATAGTGTGTGCGGTTCTGGTCGCCCCATCTCAAAAAATATATTAGAATTGGAAAAAATACAGGGAAGGGCAACAAAAATGATTAGGGATATGGAACAGCTTCAGTGTGAGGTGAGATTAAAAAGAATGGACTTTTCAGCTTGAAAAAGAGATGACTACAAGGGGATATGATAGAGGTCTATAAAATTGTGAATGGTGTGGAGAAAAATGAATAAGGAAGTGTTATTTACACCTTCACATAACCCAAGAACCAGGGGTCACTCAATTAAATTAATAGGCAACAGTTTTAAAGCAAACAAAAGGAAGTACTTCATACAATGTACCATTAACCAATGGAACTCATTGCCAGGGGATGTTGCAAAAGTTAAAAGTATAACTGGGTTCAGCAAAGAATGAGATAGGTCCATCAATGGCTATTAAGATGGTCAGGGATGCAACCCCATTGTATGGGTGTCCCTAGCCTCTGATTGCCAGAAGCTAGGAGTGGGTGACAGGGTATGAATCACTTGATGATTCCCTGTTCTGTTCATTCCCTCTGAAGCATCTGGCATTGGCCACTGTTGGAAGACAGGATACTGGGCTGGATGGACCATTGGTCTGCCTCAGTATGATTGTGTTCTTATTTTCTTATTGAAATAATTCCTTCTTCATGCACAGATTGGTTTGTTATTGTATCAATGCTCTGGAGTGCTGGGCAGCACGTACGAGTTTGGCTTTGTTGGGCTGCTCTTAAGGGATACTTGCACTATTCCTTTTTAAAGAGAAAACAGTATTGAAACATTTGTTTTGAAATACAAAGAGATGAGCTTGACAAAGAGATGCAAGAAAGCAAGGGAGGTCCAACTTTAAACCAATCATCAGCACTGACTCTCTCTTTTTCAGTGGAGTGGGTTACTCAGCTGTCACTGCAGTCATCGGACTATACATCGTGACTAATCCTTTATGCTGACTGGAATGGATTCCTGATGCCTTTTGGAGAATCTGCCACTCTATGCAGGAGCAGACGCCATGTACAAATGCAAATTAAAAAAAATCTGACTCCATCTTCGATCAATGTAATTTATTATTAACCAGATACTTTGCCTCCACAACACTGTTGTGCACCTCATAGGGCTTCTGAGCAAAATTGGCTTTAAATAAATTCATTCTTCTTTGGGTGAGTGCTTGTCTGTGCTGAATGCAGCTGCCACTGGCTTGCAAACCGCAGGGCTTGAGCACAAATCGAAGCACTGGCATAAAGTTATAGTTGCGTGACACACAGCCCACCTTTGCTTCAGGATGGATTTGTTGTCTCAGTAGAATGTCATTTTATTCTGCGCAATGCCTTTCATACAAACTGCAGCTCAACACATCTTAAAGAGCGTAATGATGCTGCCCTCGGTGGGACCCAGCTGAGAGTACCAATTCTGAACAAATTGCTCAAAGCAGGGCAATTATAGCCCAAGGCTGGGGTTCCTTTGCACACCAAGGCAAACCAAACCAGCCAGCCAGAGATGACTTCGGTTTTACCCCACTGGCTAACCATAAGTCATACAAGCAATTCTCTTAGACAGTCCAGTCTCCCAGTATCACCACCAGTGCCACTCATTATGGGGATGACTGGTTATGAAAATCAATACCCCAGTAAAATAAAAAGAATAAGTGTTCTCCTGATCCCAAAGGACCAAGCCCCAGACCCAGGTCAAATGATAACCCAAAATACATGCTTATAGCCAATTTTTATTAACTAAACTAAAATTTATTTAAAAAGAAAAGAGAGAGAGTTGGTTGAAAGATCAATATATATATACAGACTTGAATTAAATTCTTGAAGTTCAGCTACATAGATGAGTTTGTAGTTGCCAAAAATCCTGTTAGAAATAGTTCATAGGTTACAGTCCAATGTCCATATTCAGGGTGACTCGAGTCAATGACTCAGGATCTCAATTCTTATGGCTTAAGGTTTCCCCTTCTTGAAACCCAAAGCAGATCTGAGATGAAGAAGGATCGTGTCCCAGGGCTTTTATGCATTTTGGCCTGAGAAAACAATAGGCTTAACTTTCCATCTCCCAAACATCAAGGTAATTAGCACAGGGTAATTTATCCATTACACTGTTCAAATACAGGTTCAAACCTTCAAAGAGACATATAGACAATAACACTATTTCACTCAAGTGTCTTCCTAAATGTTGCCAGGTTTCAGTGGTAGCCGTGTTAGTCTGTATCAGCAAAAAGCCAGGAGTCCTTGTGGCACCTTAGAGACTAACACATTTATTTGGGCATAAGCTTTCGTGGGCTAGAACCCACTTCATCAGATGTATGAAGTTAAAAATACAGGAGCAGGTATAAATACATGAAGGAATGGGGGTGCTTTACCAAGTGTTAGGTCAGTTTAATACTCCGTTTTTTGATCTTTGAAGCAAAGCCATAGTAATAGACAAGAATTGTTTGCTTACATCACAAGACCTGAGCAAACATCTACCCTTCTATCTCTAACAATGCAGGCTTGCATTTCAAAGTTCTATTCGTTTACATATCTTCCTAACAAGTCTTTAAAAGTCGGCCATGGGTCATGTCAGTCTGTGAGTTAATTAACTCTTTCTGGCCCTCTGTCACCTTTCAGTGAGATAGGGTGACCATATGTCCTGATTTTATAGGGACGGTCCCGATTTTTGGGTCTTTTTCTTATATAGGCTCCCATCCCCTGTCCCGATTTTTCACATTTGCTGTCTGGTCACCTTACAGTGAGATATTATATTACACTCATAAGATCACACAGAGCAAGCCCAGGAATGGCTGTCAGTGTATGAGCTGGGTATTTGAATGGGGATGGTCCAGTTGGAAATCCTCTGGTACTATTGACAGCTAATATAAGTGGCCCTAGATCAGCAGTACTGGCAGCAGTTTTGCCTATGAGCCAGGAGTCACAAAGATTTGGGCATTGACACACCCTTCCTTGAACCTGTGCCTTCACCACTTTGGAGATTACAATCTTAATAAAACACTGAGGCATAAGGGAGAGCTGGGAGGGCCTTTTGCTGCCAAGTAGCTAATGATATAAGAATTCAGATGGCACAATTAATTAAGAGGAGTTGCTGTGGGTGTGGAGCGCTGAAAGGCTGTAAATTCTGTGAAGCTGATTTCCTGGCTAGGCACCTTGCTACAATTCCTAAGCTCTCCTTTTGGCTGTAGACTGTAGGGCTGTGCAGGGGTGGAGGAGTAGCATTATCCCCAACTAGGGAAATTGAGGCCTGGAGTTAATCGATTGCCAATTAGCTGGGCATAATTAAAATGCTAAGTTAAGCATTTGTTCCAGGCTATAACCGTGTCATTTACATTAATGATCTGTTAACAACTTCAAGTCATCTGGCTACCTGTTAGGGAGATGTAAAAAATCTTTAGTGAACACAGACAAGTCCAAGTGACTTTCCCAAGGTCACAAAGCAAGACACTAGCTGGGTATTGAACTTGACCACCCTGATTATCCATTGCAGCGCCACTGTTTACCATGAATAGTGAGTCAGGTTGACTTTAGCCAAGGAACCCTCACTTTGGTCCTCTCTTGCCATCAGTAAAGATCTTATGGCACTTTTCACAAAGGGTTGGGCATTTTGTCAATGCCTGTTCTGCCCAGTTTCCAGATAGCCAATTATACTTCACTGGCCTAAATTCTCCTTGGAGCTATAACTGAATACAGCCGGTAGGTGAACACTTCAGTCTCCCTGGACATTCTATAACAGATTTAAAAGTAACTATTTCTTGAACAAAAAAACTTCAGAAACAGACTGCAAAGGGAAACAGCAGAACTAAAATTCATTTGCAAATTTAACACCATTAATTTGGGCTTGAATAGGGACTGGGAGTGGCTGGCTCATTACAAAAGCAGTTTTGCCTCTCCTGGAATTGTTATCTTCTCATCAATTATTGGGAGTGGACCACATCCACCCTGATCGAATTGGCCCTGTCAACACTGGTTCTCCACTTGTGAGGTGACTCCCTTCTCTTCATGTGTCAGTATATAATGACTGCAGCTGTAACTTTCTTTCCATGCATCTGAAGAAGTGGTTTTTTACCCATGAAAGCTTATGCCCAAATAAATCTGTTAGTCTTTAAGGTGTCACCGGACTCCTTGTTGTTTAACTGAATATGTTATTCTTAACTTCTAGCCCTGCATTTTTGCTGTGAATGACTAAACAGCAACCACTCTAGAGGTGGCTAGCCTCTATTGCTGGGCAGAGTCATTCATATGTATGTCATGAAATCCATGTTAGGAATGGCAGAGCCATAGGATCCTGTGGCCTGAACCAATAGATGGCCATCTCAAACTCATGCTGATACAACCTTTATACTGCACCAAGCTGTCATGTGTTGTACACCTGGTAGGACAAAACTCGGAAGTCCAAAAATCTCTCTGAAATCAATGTGAATTTGCCCAGAGTCCATATAATTTATAAAGTGCTGGGAGGTTTATTTAAATGTACAGTATCTACTGCAGTGGCCCATGAGTACAGGAACTCATTTGTCACTCTCCATTCTACCTGTGCCAGGGTAAAAAACCTTCATATTTGCATAGGATTATAGGATTTGCCATACTACATCCAACCATTGGCTTGCAAGAGTCCAGGATCCCAACTCAGGCCCTGGCAATACTAGATACTTTAGAAAAAGATACCCTCTTCATGCACCCAAACGAGTGTGTAATTCATTCCTTGCTTCCAGTGGAGGTTGGCTGAATTGGCTGCGGAGTTCAGAGCTGGAGTGGGAACTTTCCAAAGTTTGTGTGTTTTGAGGATCCCATTACAGAGATAGGAATTTGGTGTGACATTCAGGTCAGCTTCTAATTCCAATGCCACCTCCTGAAAGTTAAGAACATAGAAGCTGCCATAATGGGTTAGATCAATGGTTCATCTAGCCCAGTGTCCTGTCTCTGACAGTGGCCAGTATCAGAGCTTCAGGGAGACTGAACAGAATAGGGCAATTCTGGAGTGATCTATACCCGTCATCCACTCCCAGTGTCTGGCAGTGAGAAGTTCGGGGTCTTCCCATGCATGCATCCCTGACTATGTTGGCTAATAGCTATTGAAGGACCTATCCTCCATGATCTTATCTATTTCTTTTTTGAACCAAGATATACTTCTGGCCATCCCAACATCCCATAGCAATGAGTTCCACCGGTTAATTATGTGTTGCGTGGAAAAAGTACTTCCTCTTGTTTGAGGTTTCAGTACAGTGCCCAGCCCTGATTTACTGTGTAAGGCCCCGAGCTCTCTTATGGCCCTTTATTTGTATAGCCACCAAGTTAGCTGTGCAGACATTTGCATGAGAAACATACAGCGCAACAGAATCAAACACATTCCCAAGCATTTATCACCCCCAGTGGAAACGTCTCCCCTCCCGTCATTATACTAAACTGTGAGGAGGTTAGAGGGGGGAAGACGACTCTGACATTAAAAAATAATCTGTCAGTCTCTAAAGCAAGGGTTAAATGGCTACATGTGGGAGCATTTGTATAGTGCGCTACATTGGAGCTGTGTCAGTTCTGAGCCCGGAGACATCACCAAGGTGCTGCTCTATCTCTCCTGGAGTGAGGAGAGGTGAAATGAATGAGCTGTCTTAGCTCTGGGATGCCTGGCACCTCGGTTGATCCAGGCATACTGAGTTATTAGATAATAATCCACAGAATAAACAAAAGAGGTGCTAGCAGGTGTCTGGGCTACACAGAGTTTCCTGGTAATTCATGGCTTTTTTTTTTTTTAATAACGAGTCATTATCACAGAATCCTAGAATATCAGGGTTCGAAGGGACCTAAGGAGGTATCTGGTCCAACCCCCTGCTCAAAGCAGGACCAATCCCCAATTAAATCATCCCAGACAGGGCTTTGTCAAGTCTGACCTTAAAAATCTCTAAGGAAGGAGATTCCACTTCCACCACCTCCCTAGGTAACCCATTCCGGTGCTTCACCACTCTCCTAGTGAAATAGTGTTTCCTAATATCCAGCCTAGAGCTCCCCCACTGCAACTTGAGACTGTTGCTCCTTGTTCTGTCATCTGGTACCACTGAGAACAGTCTAGATCCATAGGTAAGCTCCTGCCACTCAGCCTCTGTTGTAATGGATCCCCAGTCAGCCATTCTGCCATCATGAGCACATCATGACGCTGCACTCCAGCAGGTCTGTTAAGGGGGGCAGTGCTTCTCCGACACCACGTCAGGGCAGCTTTCCACTCCTATCCTTTCTGTGTCTCTCTACAGACCCCCAGCTAGATCTGAAGCTAGCTACTGCTGGAGCAGGGGTTCTCAGCCTTTTCTTTTCTGATGCCCCCCCAACGTCCTGTAAAAACTCCATGGCCCCTTGTGCCACAACAACCGTTTTTCTGCATATAAAAGACAGGCCTGCATTAGGGGGTAGCAAGCAGGGCAATTGCCCGGTGCCCCATGTCACAGGGGGCCCCATGTAGCTAAGTTGCTCAAGCTTCAGCTTCAGCCTCAGGTGGCAGGGCACAGGGCCCTGGGCTTGAGTCCCAGGCAGTGGGGCTTTGACTTTCTGCCCCATGGCCTAGCAAATCTAACGCTGGCCCTGCTTGGCGGACCCTCTGAAACCTGCTCACGGCCCATCAGGGGCCCCGGACTCCAGGTTGAAAACCACTGCACTAGATCATGCCCCTTGGATAAGTAACTACTGAGAGCAACATCCTTCCAGATCTCAAATGCTGCCGGGTACTTGGGCACAGCTTAATTTGTTTAAATGTATTTTAGATCCCAAAGGAAACCCCTGACTGAGCCGTGCAGTTATCATGCAAGTGGGTGGACAAGAACTCCCCCAAACAAGAGCTTCTTTTTCGCTTGTCCTTTAAATAAAAACCTCTTTTTAGATTTAACCCCCACTTCCCATCAGTGCAGCATGTTTACATTAGCTGTTTGCTCCAGTGTGATTAATTCCATTCATTTACCCCAGTACAAGATTCCTCAAAATACACAAGGCCACAGTATTATTCATGCTGTAATAGGTTCCCCCTCCCCCACTGGCTGGTAGCATGGTTTGAGACCAGGAATGAAAAGGCAAACAAATCATTTGCCTTGAGGGTGGTGCTGCTTGTTGCCAAAATCCACTTGTCAGCCCAGCTGGGATCTTCTCTCTTTCCCATTCAGTTTGTTCACAGCTGTTTGCCATTTCTGGTTCTAAAGCTAACAGCTGCAGCAGCTTTCCCGGATAGTGTCTCCTCCTTTTCTACAGTTAAAAGCTACCTGCATGGTAAATTGGCCAGGTGCAGAGGTGACTCAGGGGAGGAAAGCAAATATGTTTCACCAAGAAGCTGAGTTCCAATAGTACCGATAAAGGAACTGGATTACACCCCCAATGTGATGCACACAGGTTTCCACAGTGTCTTTCATATAAGTATTCAAATTCTATCAGATCCCACAGGTACAAGGGGTGCTACTGGAGGAGCATTTCACCCCATGCACCCCTAGCCAGGGCTAAAGGAGCTAGAGGCAATGGGAGTTGCACACACAGAACCATATGGTCTGCTTTGAGATTGGGTGCCTCTGTGTTAATACAAGGTGGAGGTACGTGGCTCTGATTCAGTTCCTCCTTTCAGTGCTTGGACAGCCTTAGGGTGACCAGACAGCAAATGTGAAAAATCGGGAGAGGGGAGGGAGCTAATAGGAGCCTATATAAAAAAAAGACCTAAAAATCGGGACTGTCCCTATAAAATCGGGATATCTGGTCACCCTAGACACTCAGTAGAAGCTCTGGGCTGGAGCAAATGCCTTCAGCTGTCTTAAGCAGAGACCCATATGCAGTGCTTATCATTAGAATTCAGCTTTCTAATAGGTGGTAAGAGTAATCAACAGGGTGTGGCAAATGGAAAAGGGTAGACCTGTGTAAACACAGGTACGTATGTAGACACATTAATAACATATTTTGCCATTCTTTACTGCCTTCCATCCAAGGATCTCCTAGTAGCCATGTGAGGATGATATCATTATTCTTATTTTACATGTGGGAAAACTGAGGCACAGAGCGGGGAAGTGAGCTGCTGGAAGTCTCATAGTGGGCCTGTGGATGACCTGGAAAGGGAACCCAGAACTCCTGACTCCCAGTCCCACACTCTGACCTGAGATTAAATTACACACTGTAGTGTGAATAGGATTACGGTGTAAAAAATGCCCCAAGGAATGCAGGCTCAGGGAATCCTTTGGGTCCTCTCCCACTCTACTGCTCAGGACTGGGAATAGACAGAGCACAAACACCAGCCAGTGAAAAAGTGATCTTATCTTCCAGGGGATGTGACCACAGGTCCCACTCTGCCATGCCACTGCCAGCCCATGGAGTGGCATTTGTTATAGGAGTGCCTACTTATCCTTCAGTCCAGAGGAGCAAGTGCTCATGGCAGAAAGCTGCCCCCAGACAGACAAACAGCAGCGCTCTAGCAGGGAATGCCAGGGCTTTCCAGCAGGATGACAGAGGATGCAGGATGCTAAGCTATTTTACAAGGGCTAGGACAAGTTTCAATAGCCATTTATGGGGTCCTTGCTTATACAAGTTTTCCTAAGGCACCTTAGAAAAGAACTCAAACCAACAAAATTAATCATGTCACATGACAAAAAAACAGCCCTGAAATTGGCTGTCCTGTGGACTGTCCTGGAAGAGAGGCCAAATACTGAATGGGTCATGGAGACAAAAGAAACTGGGAGAGCCTCTCTCCCCAGCCTTGGGTTAAGCACAGCTGGGGGGAAGGCTAGCTCAGTGATTTGACTGTTGGCCTACTTAAACTCAGTGTTGTGAGTTCAATCCCTGAGGGGGCCATTTAGGGCAAAAATTTGTCTGGCGATTGGCTCTGCTTTGAGCAGGGGGTTGGACTAGATGACCTCCTGATGTCCCTTCCAACCCTGATATTCTAAGGGGAAGCTTGTTGCATTGTACTCTGCCTGCCCTGTAGATAACTAGAGATCTCCAGCCTCTGGGTTGTTAATCCAGCAATTCACTAGGGGAAAAACTCTGTGCTTGAAAATGCAAGTTTCTTAGTGCACCTAAGACAGACAGAGCTCTAGGACTTTCAGCTAGTCCTTGGGACACTTTATATGAGTGAGCTCTTCAGCCAGCATGAATTGACGCAGCTCCACTGGTGCCAATGTCCAGGTTTACATCAGCCAAGCACCTGAGCTTACGTCATTAAAACCTGGCTCCATGTGAAACAGCTCTGAGCAGCCCAGGTAGGCCTGACTCAGACTGTGAACTCTTTGGCACAGGGGCCCAGCACAATGAGAATGCTCGATGCATAAAGAAAAGAAACAGGAGGCCCTTAGAGATCTGGGAGAAATGCATCCCTGGTGCAGCTTCAGTGGCCTGACAGTAGGGAACAATTTGACTCCTTGTAGAGCTATTATGGATGGTAATTTGCTCAGACAAACAATGGTGGCAGTTCAAGAAGAAATCTCCATGTGGTTACTAGCTGAGCCATTGGGTCCAGCCTGGAACCAGAGCAGCAAGAGAAGCCCAGACAGGGCATGGCCAGCCAGCACTGGAGCAATGTAATCTGTGGTCAATCATATCCTTCATGCTTCTGCAAGGCATGCTGGTTGGGAGTGGGAAGAATAGTAGCAGCAGGGGCCAGCACCAAGGGTACTGCAGCACTCTAGTCTCCTGGTCATGAGCAGCACAGCTAACGAGCTCTGCCTTGAGCAAGGAAAGTCATTGCCCTGGTTCATCACAAGGGGAGAAAACAGCTGAACCTGCTTTGGGTTCTGGACAGGACTCCAAGACTCCTAATGAAGACACTTGTATATGCAAAGTGGTGACAGGCCAGGTGTATCTGGGATGTTTGTGGCACAGAGCATCAGGTCTGGAGCAGGCTTCAGAGTAGCAGCCGTGTTAGTTTGTATCCGCAAAAAGAACAGGAGTACTTGTGGCACCTTAGGCAGCTTCCACCTTTTCATGTTGTCTGTGTATATATATATATATATCTTCTTACTATATGTTCCTTTCTATGCATCTGATGAAGTGGGCTGTAGCCCATGAAAGCTTATGCTCAAATACATTTGTTAGTCTCTAAGGTGCCTCATGTCTGGAGCAGGTACATGCTGGGGAGCAGGTGTCACAGCTCGGGAGGGAGTGGAATTGGGGGGAGATGCCTGGACTAGACAAAGCACTGTAGGTGCAGGTTAAACTAGGGACCAACCTTCCAGTGGCAGAGGACGTCTGCTGACTGAACCGGTCTTTTCCATCTTCCATGTCTGCAATGCTCTGAATAATTCCTGCTCAGGGTTGGGAGGAAATGCAAGCAAAGCCTCCAACTGCTCAGAAACAGCAGGTAAAACTCAGGTCCTCCTATTACAAAGGAACAGACCCTCCTAATCTGAGCTAAACTAAAGGAGAATCTGCAAGAGCAGTTATCAGTATAAGATCCATGGGATACAGTTTTGATTCTAGCCAGTAGAAGGCAGTTCTTGCTCTCTCTCTAGCTACAATCTCCTATTGTCTTGCTTCTTGTATTAATTTTATCCTTTCAAGTACAATGCTTTGCTGTCAAGATGAAATTCAACAGGAAACACCTACACCCAGTGCTGAAAAACCAGAATGAATTTTCCAGCCATTCTGTTAACTGAGCAAATAAAACATGAAATGGAAACCATTGCTTACAAGAGTGACAGCTTTGTGTAGCTAATGCCGACAGCCACCACCTCATTGCACAATGCCCATCAAAGAGCTGCCTTGTCAAAGGGTTTTGTTATTAGTTAAGCAATGACAATGCGCTCGGTGCTGTACAAGTCACAAAGGTAAAGGGAGATTTACAGCCTCAATGAGACAGAGAAGAAATGAGATCCACAGGAGGGAGTTAACTTAGGCCAAATTGTTTCAAACCTGAGCATTGTTGTTTGATGTCTAAAGCTAGACAACATCTTAAGCATGTACCTGACTTTAAGAACGTGAGTAGTTCCCATGACTTCAACTGGACTACTCACAAATTTGAAGTTAGACACACACCTAATTACACTGCTGAATCTGAGCTGGGGTAGAAAAATCAAGCCATTTGCTTCAATGCCTATCACCTAGAGCTGAAAGGGACCAAAGGTCATCAAGTCCAGCCCCCTTCCTTCACTAGTAGGACCAGGTACTGATTTTTGCCCCAGATCCTTAAATAGCCCTCTTAAGGATTGAGCTCACAACCCTGGGTTTAGTAGGCCAATGCTCAATCCATTGAGCTATATCTTGCCCCAGGTGGCCTAACCTCAGGCAGGTGTAGTAGAATGCTTTGGTCCTGGATTTTAGCATTATATTTTTCATTTTGCTTTGCTCTCTAGATCTAACCCTCTTCTTTGCTACTGTGTTTCCCACCCCAGCACTCAGCAATGTGGGTGAAGCTCCTTTGTGTGAGCTTTGGCACAGCTGAAGTTACAAACATCCAGTTCTGTCCATTAGAGAAGACAGAAAGAAGCGTGATGCAATTTAGCTGGCAGTGTCTCCTGCCGTGGATCATGGCTCTACTATGTAGAATCCCAATTATTGCCTTCAGTCAGCACAGCCTCTGGGGTGGGGAGCAGCTCACCCAGACATGGGAAGCAAGCAACTGGGAAGAAATTAAGATAATATTTTTCATTACAAAAAACCAAAGTCACTGTAGCTATGTTGGGAGTGACCTTAGATAACTCTACATAAAAAAGCTTTAAAGTAAAGTGACACTCACGTTTCTGACACACTGGAAGCATTTCCAGATCAGTAACCTGCCATCACAGCTCGCCCGTTAAGGATGCTAAAGGTTTTTTTTTCCAAGTACAATGCTTTGCAGAGCTTAGCTTGCCAGCAAAATGAAGAGAGGTAGAAGCACAGGACTGGAAGCCAGCCATCCCTGAACCTGCTTTCCTATGTGGCTGGGGGCAAGGAACTTGATCTCATCTAGAGCCTGCTCCAAAGCTCACTGAGCTCAATGGGACTGGTCCCTAGTGATTTCAGTGGACTATGTGTAAGGGGACTGTTGCCCCCTTACTAACATTCAGTGGGGGTGTTTTGGTTACTAGCGCCCAGCACTAAAAGGGGAGGGGTCAATGGGAAATCAAGACCCTGAGACTGACAGTCTCCAGGAACAATGGGGAGAGGCCAATGCTCCAGGTCAGGCTGACTGACAAGGCAGGCAGGTTAATCAGGGAGTCAGGAGGGTCCCATCCCGTCCTCCGTGTAAGTGAGAATTGACTGGGTCAGACAGAGTGGGGCCGAGGTAAGGAGAGAGCAGGGGCCCAAGCTGAACTGCAGCCACAGAGCCAGAGACCCAGCCTGTGCTGGGAGCAGGGCTGGGCCAGCCAGAGACATGGCCGAGGGAGAGCAGATCCCATGCTGGGAGCAGAGCTGGGCCAGCCAGAGACATGGCCCAGGGAAAGCAGAGCCTGTGCTGGGAGCAGGGCTGGGCGAGACAGCCAAGGGAGAGCAGAGCCTGTGCTGGGAGCAGGGCTGGGCCAGCCAGCGAGACAGCCCAGGGAGAGCAGAGCCTGTGCTAGGAGCAGGGCTGCAGCCGCAGAGCCACAGGCACAGCCCAGGGAGAGCAGAGCCTGTGCTGGGAGCAGGGCTGCAGCCGCAGAGCCAGATGTGGTGAGCAACTGGGGCCAGCCAAGGGGGGACCCTGGCAAAGGGCCCAGTGTAGAAAGACATCCCCAGCCAAGGGTCCTTGCAGGCCAGACTGGGAGGGGGCTGGTGCTGGGAAGCAGGGCTGGCTTTAGGAAGTGCGGGGCCCAATCTGAACATTTTCGGCGGGGCCTGGCAGGGATGACTAA